>NW_023418555.1:2619-6372 GCF_002922805.2 Oryzias melastigma
TAGCTAAAAACACTGAAGTTGATAGCTGAAAACGATGAAGCTGATAGCCAGCTAAAACATTAGCTAAATGCCTTATTAGCATAAAAACTTAAAAGGAAAATAAACTAGTTTAGCCAAAACAGCTAGCATGTAGCAGAAAAAATAGCTAAACTTCAAAATACCCTAAAAAACTGAAAAAAGCCTAAATTAGCCAAAACAGCTCTGTATATAGCTGAGATATTAGCTAAACTCCAAAATAGACACAAAAACTATAAAAAAAGGCAACAAAAATTCCTAACCAAAACTGCCCAAAGAAATAAAAATGAACAAACCCGAAAACTAAGACTACCAAGATCCAAACTAAAATAACAAAACCCAGCAGAGGAAGACTGCTGAGGACAAAGAGGGAATATTACTAAATAAATAAAAGAAAAAGAAAATAACATTTTTTTAAAGTAAGGATTACTTAATTAGCATTTATGAATTTTAGATTAGCTAAATGTATAAATTGATGTCTGAGGTTCACATAGATGATAAACTATGTAGGTTTTTACATCCTGTTGACCTGAAGACGTCTTGTTTGATCAACTCTACCTCCAGAATGAACAGATTTATATACAAAGAAAAATTTTGGTGAAAAGTTTGATCTGTTATGACATTTTAAGAGATGCTATGTTCTTTTTTATATTTTTGCTTTTGTTCATGCCAAAAAATAGACATTATTCATATTTATTTTAAAAAAAGAAGATCATGAATGCAAATCCAAATTTTCTAAGGCTAAATAAGACTATACAGCTCTTTCTAGGTTTAGATCAGTAGAAAAAAGGGGCTCTTTTACTGTTAAAGGTTTCCAACCCCTGCTTTAAGGGATTTTTAAAGACTCACCGGCACTCCCCTAAGATGCAGCCGCTTACCCCTACGACCCTCCACAGGAACAGACAACCCTAAAACCTGAAGCAACCATATGGTACTGATGAACGCGACTTAGGTACAAGACACACCTCATAGTCTATGTAACCATATTCCACAGGATGTGTCTGCAATCTATAGGAATTTATTCCACAGTGAATTATTTTCTGCCAGCAGAATTTATGTGACTTTAACGTTTTTTCAGTGTTTTCCGTCGGCCATGTTGCTTTGTGAATACTGCCTCCACTTTCCACTGATTTTATCAGTGAATTGCAGTCAGGCACAAAATTAACACATTTGCATTCAGAATATCCTCACCGTAACATCCCAGCTCAACTGGATGATGGAACTGACACTAAAGCTGCTGTTCTCTTATCACAACTAGGATTTCCAGCCGTGTGCTTCATCTCAGCTGAAATCCTGCTTGGAGCATCATTAAACCCAGACTTGGGAGCCAATAAGTCTTCTATATCCAGCTGCTTTTCTGTTTTCTTTATATTTTTCAAATGATGAATAATCAAATCCTGAGATGGATCTTCAGGAAAACTTGATTGGGGAGATTTTAAGTTAAAGTGTAGTCATTTGTCTGACTGATTAGATAATTTTTTGTAGAACAGAACCAAGATGACAGTCATGTGAAACCCTTCTGTTCATGTAGAGGAATGCCGTCTCCATCTGCTGCACGCCACATGGTACTGCAGTTTGAAGGTTAAGCAGTCTCACCAAACTCTGTTTTAAATCTGATACTTTGATTTATTGATGGCATCTTTGGAATATTTAGCGGTGATGTATCAATACATTTCATATGTAGTTGCTGTGTGGTTCATTTTCAATGATCCGATTCACTGACCTAAAATGGATCCAGAACATCTTCATCCAAACTTCCATCAGTGTGACTCAGAGATAAATACCTGGTTCTGAACAGAGCAGCTGAAGTGTTCCAGATTCTTGTGTTTCTTCAAGATAACAAATTAAATATGTTTACAAACAAGCAAGTAAACAAGAATGAATTTCAATTCCATTCAGATTTTGGTTTGATAAAGTTCAGCCCACTGTTTGCTTCCACATCAGAATAATCATTATCAGAACATTCCATGGTCACATGACTTTGATCAATTCAAAGACTGGATTGATGGTTGATCAGTTTGTTCTGGTCACATGAGTTGTCTGCTGGGATGGAACTTTGTTGGTTTTACATTATAATAAAATAAATCTACCGTGTCTCAATCAATCCATCCATTTTTTAATGGACACCTGTTTGAGCTGGAATTTACTGAAGACCAGACACAACTGGAGGATATACTGGACTGTGCACTTAAAATGAAAGTTTTTATTCATTTAAAAAAATAAGGAAAATGAAAGTGTTTTACTGATCACTGTTAGCTTTGTGGTGTTAGACTGGGGGCGGTGCTGTCAGAGCAGACTCTTCCTGAAACACTTGATCTTTCAATGGCTCGGAAATGTGATGGAAACACCTAGACTAGAATAACTAGTCTTTCTTAGAGCACATCGATACCCGGCCAATCAAATCATGACACTGACGTGATGTCAGCGTCTCCTCCGTTCTATTGGAGCACAAAATGGCAGCCGACCCGCCCGGTTCTCATTAGCTGTGGTTATTTGTACAAAATGGCCTTGATCAGAAATAGAACTGTATATATGGACCCTGAAAAACTTGATCTGACTACAACAAACATTCACGTTTGATTGGAAATAATCATTTTGACATGCGCACAAGTATCTAAAATACAGGAAACGACTGTAGAAGAAGAAGTAGCGAGTTCTATTGTAAACAAAGAAAGCTGCTGCTTTGAGAGAGATGATCCTCTGAGTGTGCTTTTATTATTATTAATCATATTTTGAACTGACTGTTCGCTCATAATTTTCTAAATCCGTGTCACTATCAACGTGCTTTTAGATCGACTAGTTGTTCTGGTGAGACAGAAAAGAGAAGGTTTTCCATCCAATTTCTGGGCCATCAAAATCAGGGGTTAATAAAAACTCAGAAAGAAAATTCAAAGGTTTAAAAAATTCAGAATGTGATGGAAATAAAAAACTTTCACAGAGGCTCGAACAGCCTCAATGAACGTCATGAAAATGGAGCGTAGCATTGTCGTGCGTTTGGTAGGTGTATCATGAAGTATTTGTAAGTCTAATGGAAGTTACACACTTATTACACACCTGTACATCACACACTTATGATGTGCAGGTGAAGTCAAATGGTGTCCTTACACCAGGAGTATCAAACTCAATCACACATGGGGCAAAATCCAAAACACACCTGGGAACTCCTGCGAACCCCTCGGGGTCCCCCCAGAGGAGCTGGAGGAAGTGACCAGGGAGAGGGAAGTCTGGGTATCTTTACTTAGAGTGCTGCCCCCGCGACCCGGTCCCGGATGAGTGGAAGAGGATGGATGGATGGATGGATGGATGGATGGATGCATTTTATCAGTGGACATAAAGTCTCAATACACGTGATGCAGATCTTTTTTATTCTCCAATATGTATATCAAATTATAGTCTCGCTGTATTCCTTAAACGCTCTCGTGTCAGGGATATCAGCAAATATGACATTTTCTGACACATCACCTATGAAGGAAAACCTTTGATGTTTCAGTGCAAAAACAGCTAAAGCCAAGTTAATCAAAGTTAGACCAAACTTCTCCAAAAGTTAACTCAAATGCAAGTCTGTCAATGACTGAAGTTTGGTGGAAACCACTTTTTAAAAGAATGCGAGAGCAAAGCATCATCTTGAAATGACTCGTGTTCACATTAATAAGAACTTGTCTTTATCTAGAGCAACTGAAGAGTTCAGTTTACCGCATATTTTCAGTGAGTTTCTGCCTGCTGAAGGATGAGGCTGAC
>NW_023418556.1:0-633 GCF_002922805.2 Oryzias melastigma
TCTCTTTTCAACAGCAAAAGAATATAAGAATAACAGTATTTGGTTTGGTGTAGAACAATGGGACCTCTCCTTGTAATGAGTCAAGCACCTGCTAATTCTCAACTTCACACAAAAATAGTTTTTTTGTCCCAGTGACACGTTACTTATCTTGCCCAATAAGAACAGGTCACTGCCGACAGCTGGTAATCTAATGTCACTGCCTTACGATGCATTAAAAATAAGGGTCTAACAATTAATTTTAACAATAATTTTGAACGATCCGATTTTCCACTGTGGTACTTGGTCATTTTTTTGTTGTAGTAAAATAAACCCACCATGTCTCAATCCAAATAGTATTTTGAAATATCGATTATCATCAGTTTATTTAATAGAGAAACAATTTTAATCAATGAATCATTTCAATACTACTTAAAAACTTGTTTTCACTTGAACTATTTATATAATCAAGGTATAAGCTCTCATCACAATGAAACCTTCTAAGCTTATCATTTGTCACCCATAATTCACAGGCTTTTTTGCTGCTATTAGCCTAGTCATTACAATCAATACCCTTCCAGTCAATAACTTTTATGCTAGTTGTACAGGTTCACTCTCTTTATTAATCTAAATCACTGAGTGATGTGTTTAAAATCT
>NW_023418556.1:4881-5803 GCF_002922805.2 Oryzias melastigma
ATACTTGAACTTTAAGCTTTAACCTTTACTCTTCTTACATCTTGTGTCAGTAGAATACATTTTCCAGAACTCAAAACTACAAGCAAACGTGTTTACTTATTTTGTTTTGCTTTAACACTTGGCGATATATCGTTTATGAGATGTTTGCTTTAAAAGTGACTGAGAGTATATATATTCACTGAAAGGTGGTCTTATATTTACTTTAAATTACCATGGTGCGTGGGATTTCATATTAGTATGAACACTGACGACTTTTCTAGTAGAATATTTAGCACAGAGGAGAAACAGATTTGGCTCTTTCATTAGAAATTGTCCTGGGTATTTTCTGTTTTGGTTGGTCTTTCTCAAACAAGCTACAGAGCCGTGTTTGATTTCCTTCTTTTCATTTCTTTGCTTTGTTTCTTGACTCTGCACCATAAATCAAACAGTTCCAATTCTGTTTTGCTGATGAGATGCACAGAAAGCTTGTGTGAGGTAGCAGAGAGAGAAGCAGGGGGATTATATATCAACTACAGCTGCAAGGTATATTTTCAGTTCTCAATTACAGCTACTCTCTCTGTAACTATCACTGACCTGTTCTGGCTACATATATATATATATATATATATGTGTGTATATATCATGTAAATATATACAAGCATAACCATTCATAAGTTTGGGGTCAATTAGAGATGTTCCTATTTTTAAAAGAAAAGCACAGTTTTTTTTTCAATTAATGCATATATAAACTAATCAGAAATACACTCTAGCTTTTTCACTTTGACTTTAGAGCTTTCAGGACAACCTGTGCTTCTTTGTTTCTTCTAAAAAGTGATATTGCAGTGTTATCTATTGTATTTTTATTATACTGAAAGAATATATTTTATCTGAATTTTATAGCTTTAAGTAGGGTTGGGCACCGATAGGATCTGATGCGGTTCCG
>NW_023418557.1:0-1525 GCF_002922805.2 Oryzias melastigma
TTATGCTTTCATGAATGTAAAGTACATGTCAGCCTGCTCGGTGCATGTGTTAATAGGGGGAAAGGGGTTTCCATGGAAACCTGCTTGTGTTTCTTACAAATAATCAGGTAGACTTGTTTCAAAACAGTAATACAAAATTATAAACCTCTTTCAAGACTGCTGATTGACTGAAAATTGATGCATGGCTTTCTTTTAAGTTTCTTCGCTCCGATCACTGTGGCCCCTCTCTCCCATTATCTATTGTCTTTATTCTGCAATCATAAATACTCGTCAAGTGCAACATGCTGCAACCTGGAGGAAATAATCAGTCAAGTGTCATCACGATGCCCCCAAAGTTGCATTGGTTAATGCTAGGATCCCTGCTGGTACAAAGACGCTCAGAAGTGTAACTGAGGAAAAAGCCATTTTCATTGTGGAACAATTTTTTACAGGACCTCTGATCAGAAAATCGCAGGTTCAGTTCCCACCTTACCATGTGTCAAAGTGTCCTGAACCCCAAAGTGCTCCTGATGGTCATAGGTTGGTACCAGTGTTGGGCAATTTGGGGTCTTCTAAGAAGGTAGAAAAGAGCAATAGTATACAGCATTTACTGTATTTACCATATTTACACAATGCAACATCAAACTATGGCAGTATTGGAGATCATATTTGCAAAATCAATGTCTAAGAAAAGCCTTTATCCTAGTGTGGGGTATATTGAATAACATATGCCTGGACAGTCCAACAATCGGTTTTCATCTTTGCAAACTTAAGACCTTTTTGAAAAAATTTGTGTTAAGTGATCAGACCTGTAGAAAAATGACATTTGTGCTGGTAAAATTTAGCCCACAAGTCAGAAAAAAATATTTATTTATAAATAAAGAGCTAATGGTGGTAAGAAGTAGCTAAAATTGTAAAAAAAAAAATGTATATTAATGAAGTCGGATGTTTGCTTTTGTGTTTTAAGAAGTGCCTCCATTTATCCTATGGCCAATAACATAATTCAATGTGATGGTGAACAAAAAGAAGAAAATATTTTGCTTATCTCCATAGCAAAAATGTGCTAGCAACAGGGAATGCCCTTTTTGCGAGCTCGCTATACTAACCAGTTCAAAATCTACAAAAAAAAATTTAAGTGGCTTCCCAATGATGATCAAGGAGTTGTGTGTGTATATATATATATATATATGTATATACATATATATATATAAAACTCTTATATACATAATCCTATGCCGAATCCGCAAATACGGAGAAACCCCACCCCCCACAGCCGAAGGATGTCTATTACCAATCCATATTCATCAAAAACACTTCTGATCATGCTTTATGCTTTAGATGTAATCATTTCATATAAGCATCTTGAGTTGTCTGAGTTATTGTGATAAACTGGAGGAGTCATGTGACCCCAAAAAAAATGGGCAAATACGTAAAACCGCGAATAAAGAAACGCAAATACGCAGAGGAACACTGTCCATCTATTTATTATACTATACTATAGTATATATATATATATATCAGTGGCGGGCCGTCAGGGCCTGCAAGG
>NW_023418557.1:2741-6623 GCF_002922805.2 Oryzias melastigma
TTGAAAAAAAAAAAAAAAAAGCTTTTAAAGCTTTTGCTGATTTGACACAATTTGGATTTAGTACATTTTTAAGCCACTCTATTTTTTTTGGGAGAAGCAGACAAGACTCAACATCAAGGATTTGAAACCTGAGTTTGTCTATCCTATATGTACAGGGTTATATTGCCTTGGTTCTGTTGTTTGTTTATCCATGTTCCTTTACCGAACAATAAATGTTTTTGCCATCAAATAATGTCTTGGGTCATCCATAATGACTACCATTCTAATCTACAGTCAACTTGTATGTCTTTTAGGAAATTAACACAAACCTGAAGCATAACTAAATGCTATAATATTATAAACTAAAATCAAGTGACGGTTAAAATAGATTTTTTATTGAATAATACAATTTTTAAATGTTTTTATTATTTTTTTTTTCTTGTTTGTTTATGATTTCAAGGGTTTCTTCCACTTGAAAAGATTAATATTCATAACTAGTGTTTAGGCTACATTTTGCTTTAGTTTACTCCATAGTTTGTGCAATTGAAGCTAAATGTAACGCCTACAACTGATGTATTTACAGCAGATGTACACCAAATTGGTTTGACAAGCAGGCTGCAAATGTGTGTGATGAAAATGTGTTTCTAACATGTTCTTGTGGCATTTCTCTCATATGTGAAGAAAATTACGCTTAAAATTGCCTTTTTGAGTATTTCTTTATCCAATTTGTGAATTGGGAATTATGTCAAAAAAAGAAATGTGTGATGTAGAAAAGCTAGAAAATAGACTTTTTTAGTTAGAAACGTCTACTAAAACCTAAGAAAAAAAACAAACAAAAAAGATGATCTGAGAATGAACAATAAATTGAAGTAAACAGAGTGAACCTGGTTTGATTGTTGCCAAATCTGACAACAGAACAGAACAAATCCTCACAACATGGCAGATATTGCTCTAAAAATGAACTTTTTTTAAAATCTTTTGGCAACATGTTAGGTAATCATGTAATCAAACAATTTTTACACAAAATGTGCTAAATCTGCGACTGGCTCTACACACTTTAGGACAATAAGGGCAGATTTAATTTTGAAGTGAAAGCACTGATAAGTGGCAGGATGAGCAGAACTAAATTGGCTTCTATGTGTAATGTGGGAGGCTATTTTTTATAGCACATTTTGTGTAAGCACCTAACAATACTGCACCTGTGTCTGGTTTGTATGAATAAACAAAGAAACAAAGTTCCAGAAGGACTTGTCTTTTTGCTGCATTAATAGAATATTCACGCAGACGGAAATTATTTGTGAATTTTGGCAAAATAGCTTATTTCAAAGGTAGTTAACATGCAGTGTTGGGTTTATGCCTCCAAAAACGTAATATACTTCTTTTCTTTCTGTCTAAAAGTCATAGTGTCACACAAAATATAACTTTTTAATACAAATATTTGTACACTTTTTCTTTAAACCTCAAAAGACCTGAACCTGAAGAAACTGTTAAAATATAGTGTATCTGTAATTAAGTTGGCGTTGTTATCAAACATAGAGACTCAAAGCATCTGGCTGGTACCATTAAACAGTAAAGATTTTAATAAACCAACCACGTTTAAACCAGATTTTTCAATGTAAAACTACAGCTTCACTTGACAATTACAATATTTGAATTTAATAATTGTTTCAATGATTGTAAGAAGACATTTATTTTCTAAACCCGTTTTTGTCCCTTTTGGGGTCACGACGCTGCCTGAGCCTAATTCGCCACTCTCAGGTGGAGGAAGGTTACACGAAAGAAGACAATGTGAGAAAATAATTTGCATTATAAAACGCAACATGAGATTGTTTAAACTTTTTTCCACAGTTGAGTAGTTTTCAAGATTACAGTAGCTAATACATTTTGGCACAAACAAGCGTGCACTACGCACACAACATTATATTTTTCGCACAAGATTATAAGGCCCCCGTCAATAAATGGTCTATTTTTTAACTTATGTCAGAAAGATATAGTGGTACCTTTCCATCAAACTCATTTTGACAGGTGACCTTTGACCTGCACATTCCATAGTGATGATGTAACAATTTGATATAAACTTTTGATATAAACTTTATATAAAGTTTATATCAAATTGTTACGTCATCACTATGGAATGTGCAGGTCAAAGGTCACCTGTCAAAATAGGTTTGATGGAAAGGTACTACTATATCTCTCTTATGTCATATCGATATATAAAGCACACCAAACTGTGACAGAAGAGTCAGACTTAGTAAAACTTTTTGTAATTACATTTACAGTAATTTTAGGACTTTTTCCTACTATTCTCCACGTTAGCCACATTAGAAACATACTCCCAACCTTGTTTGCTGCTAATAAAAAAACAGGTAAAACTACAGCTAATGTTTTGTGACTACGCTTCCTCTCGCCTTTTTTTTACTACCACATTAAAAAAAGAAACACTCCAACACTACTACATGTTAGCCACATTAGCACAATCACAATACCTTCAACACTCAGCCAACACATACATATATCCAAACCTTTAACTCCCGACCAGATGTTAGCTGTGTTAGCATATTCCCAATACCTGTTACTCGTTAGTAACTTAAAAAAAAAAACAGTCCGACATTACTACATGTTAGTCACAATTGTATATTCACTATGCCTGTTACTCCCAACCTTGTTTGCAACAAATAAAAAAACAGGCTAATACTGCTAAAACAAAAGCTACTGTGACTTCGCTAACTTTGAACCTTATTAGTAATGCGTCAAAAAAAAACAACCTCAGATGCCACCACATGTTGGTTGCATTACCAAAGTTAGCATAATTACAAAAGTTGAAACCTCCAATATTTGTAACACATAAAAACCAGACTGATAGTGGGAAAACACACATTGCTATGACTAAGATAACTTAAGACTTGTTAGCCAGGCTAGTGTATTTGCATACCGCTAACTCCCAACCCTTTTAGTAACACGTACAAAGAAAAAAAGAAGTCCCACATGTTAGCGATGTATGTCACATTAGCCATATTAGCATATTCACACCCAACCAAACATTTTGACTTAGCGCTGTGAACCTCATAAAATCAACATTAGTAAGCACAACCATAATGGATCCATATGAAGGTTGCTCCGGATTTTAAGGTTTTTCTTGTACTTTACAATGCAGAAAATACAGTACTCCGATAAAAGAATTAGTGTACTGCACTAGCCTCACACCTATTCAGACACTATCCTCTACATTCCAGCTGATACCTTGGAAAGATCTGCGGCATGGATAATTGCTGCAGATATCAGCACCTGCTTGGTGAGTCTTTAGCTGTTTGCAAAAGTGTGACCTGTCCTGGTCATTGAATAAAGTAGCTTAATGTTGTTTCTTGCCTAATTAGTATAATGTAGTTATTTGGTCTTATTTACTATATCTAAATGAATACCTAAAGGGGAAAAAATGTAAATTACCTCCTGTTAAAAATACAGTGTGAAATATTTTGCCTTTTACTGACAATTTTTTTTTTTTATCATTTGTTCTTTTCACTATATATGCTTTTACATTCATATTTTGTCACATTTTCACAATATTAAGACACACATTAATCTGTCAGTGTATTTATCTGCCTCGATAAAAAACAATTTTCCCCAAAACTAAGGAAATACTTCAAGACAATTGGCTTTTGGGGGCATATTTTAGGCATTTTTTAGGCATCTCACACACTGTTAAATTAAATGTGAAAAAACTGTGAATTTAAGAGATAAAACACACACCTGAACCCAGCTAGAGGGATGTTTTCCTGGCAGCTGGGGCAGCAGTTGTAGCACACAAGTGACTGGTCTCAGACACGCACAGCTCCCAATCCCTTCCTACACACAAAAGCTCACTCTCTGCTCAAACCCCCAGCAAGCCGGGCCCCGTTCCACACC
>NW_023418558.1:0-5799 GCF_002922805.2 Oryzias melastigma
ATGCAACACCTTAACCAGGGGTCTGCAACCTTTAAAAGAACCATTTTGTCCAGTTTCTTACTGACCAAAACTGAGTGAGAGCCATAAAATCTTACAGCAGCATTTTATAAAACAAACATTTTTTTTTTTGTGGCAGTTAAGCGGCCATGGGTGCAGTGGTAGGCCAGTCGACTCTGGATTGGAAGATTGCGGGTTCAATTCCTGCCTTTCCCACCCATGTGTTGAAAGTGTCCTTGAGCAAAACTCGGAACCCCACCTTGCTTCTAGTGCAAGGTTGGCACCAGAATTCAGCAGCAGAGCAGCCAGAGTGTGAATGGGACTGTAGTTTAATCACCATTTTCATTGGTCATGTGTGTATTTATGAGAATTAGTAAAACACAAGACCTCTTAATTTAGTGTAATGTCAAGATTGGTTCTAAAAAAGAAAAGTTATTTTTACTAAAATAAAACCACCTCATACAAACGACAATTAAATGATAATGTTTGATTAACAAACTTATAGTTTATACTTTTTTTTTAGTATTTTTCTTTAAAGCCAAAAATCAATCAATCAAACTTTCTGCCAAGCGAGAGAAAAAGTCATTTTTGGGGGCGGAGACAGAGGGCTGCACCGTGTTTCTTTTGATTGGTCTATTTGAGGACAACGACGGCGCCTTCCTAACCCATGTAGACAGGTAAGAGTGTCTGTGCTGTGGCCTAGTTGTCATGCAGAAACATTGTCGGGACAATGACATTTCTGACTTTAAAGAACAACGAAGACTTTGGAAATATAGTGTTCTCCCTTATTTGGGGGTTAGAGACCAGAGATCTCCGTAACTACGGAGTAGCCCCTCGTCCTTGTCTCACCCGCCTGACCGAAGAATGTCCGTTACCGAGCCATATTCATCAAAAACACTTCTGCTTCGAAGAGCCCATCAGAGCACAATCCCCACCCGGTGGGCTGACCGGGACACGTGGCGTGTGAAAGACGGCCTGCTTGCTGTTACGTCGGTGCCCGAGTCCTTCTGATTGAGGCTGGTCGGGATCCACTTCTAGAACGGGAGCCCCCAGCCTAGCGTCGCCGCTCTCGGCGATGAATTTACCCCGCGGTGTTGCGTTGCGACCGGTTCCGGTTCAATATTAAATCCCGGCCGCAGCGTGCTTTAAAGCGGGTGCCACCCGAACCTCGCCACTCCAGGGCCGTGGATGGAGTGCTCACTGAGACCTCACTCGTCTGTGGGACTATCATCGGGGCCAGCGCAGCTGTCGACCGGACTGCAATGTTCTCAGTCAGGTCAGACCGCATCGCACTGACCGGCCCACATACAACAGGTGCCAGCGGTCAGCGGCGATGTTTGCTACCCACCAATCCGTTTATAAACACAGACCGAGGAGTCTGTGTTTATAAATAAACACACAACCATGCATCAGGCCTGCTTTACGTTTCCTTTGTAATAAACTATTTATTTTCTTAAAAGTTTGAAATGAATTAGTTGAACTTTGTACAAAAACATTACTACCATGACCTGGAGTTTATTTTTCTGATGATCATCGTTTTTTCCTTTTTAAAATCGGACCAAAATTAAGCATTCTAAAATAATTTTACTGGTTCTGCTAAGCCACTTCTCATTGTTATTATACTATTCCAATATGGCGTCGCTCTTTCCATTTCTTGGACAATAGTAAAAATCCTGCGTGCCATCTTTAGTGATATATCTCGTTGTTACCATCCCTCTCTCTTCTTCCCTCTTCTGTTTTTCCGTTCAGTAAAAAAAAAAAGTATACAGATATAATCAATATAAAAAAAGTTTAGCCTGAATTACAATAGGAGTTTATAAAAAATATACTCCTTGTGTGTCAGAAGATATGACTATATGTCAGTGAAATAGGTCCAACACAAGAGGCCTTCAGCTCTTATCTGTTTGTTCAGCTCTTGGACAGGACAAGTTCAAAAAATGTTATGCTGCTACAAAATAAGGGGTCCTGTATACAAATGAAATTTCACCTAGTAAGATGTTTTGATTTGGAATAGCTCTTACAACCTTAAGCTAACATTAGCGGTGCAAAAATAATGAAGTGCAATATTGGATTATTCCAGCCATACAATTTCTGACAGAGGCCAGCTCGAATGAGCACATGAGCGTTGAAGGCTCATCATTTTTAGCACAAAGCGGGTAAAAGTGCTCGCATGGGAGCAGAGTGGAGAAGACAAATTTGCCACGCCCATTTCAGTTAGTGCGACAATAGTTTGAGCTTTATCTTGTATCTGATTTTCTGATTCAATGCAATTTGAATTAAGAAACATAAAATATTATTTTCATTGGAGTGGGTCTTTCATTGCATCCCGATGGATGAGCTCACCTTGGTCTTGACCAAAGCCAGTAGAGCATAAGCTGTGGCTTCAAGGGTAAAAAGGTGATTTCCAGGAACAGGCCAGTGGGACAAATCTTGGAGACAAGAGAACAACCATCATCATGACACATCTCAAACAGGAGGCAAATGTCCAACTTAAAAAGAAAAATTTGACCTAAGTTTTAAATTCTAGAAAAAAACAGCATTACTGAGTGATATTTGTTGGGTTAATTTTTGTGTCAGCACCTGGAGAAGCAAACTTGTAGAGAATGTCGCGGTTTAGTTTTCCCTCATTAGCCAGAGCATATGATGTCATGGCAACAGCGTAAGGATTTGTAAGGCTGGGCAGTCGTTTCTCCAGGTAAGCAGCTGCATTGTTAATGCTGCCTGGTAGGCCCTGAATAGAAATGGGAGAAAAAAACGATTAGAAAGAGTAAAGTTTCAATAATTAAAAGTTTATGTTCAAATGAGTGGTGGCAGGATTTGGGAGGACTGCTATTTTGGTATCATGTTATCATTCATGAAACACTACTAGTAATCTCCTGCCTGCCGCTGTGAGAATCTACAACCAAAGTTGCTCCCAGTGATCCAACTGGAAATTTGTTAACTTCAGTCACTTTGCTCTTTACTCTGTCATTTTAAAATATGTTGTGCAATTTTTAATTACAGTATTATAACCACTATTGCAATTTCTTTTTTCATCTTTTCTTGCATTCTAAGTTTTTGTAAATATGTGACACGTTTAATCTCTTTTTTTTGTTGTTTGTTTGTTTTACCTGTACATAGTGTACTGCTCTATTCCTATTGGTAATGCTGCAAAATTGGAAGGATTATCTTATCTTACCTTTTCCTTTGCCAACAGTCAAAGTCCCTTTTCTCAGTCCAACTGTCAAGTGTTCCCTCTTTTCTCTCTTTCTACCAACACACCTTCCTCCTCTCCTTCTTCGACCAAAAATTGTCCAATTTCCACCAGCACCAATGGGTGTCATTTTTTTAAACATGGGACTCGACAGACCCGGTATAAATATCATAGGTCTGATTGATTTGGTTGGCAAGGATTTTATGTCAGATGCCCTTCATGATACCACCGTTTCTTGGGCACAGTTCACGGTTACATAATTTGAATATCTTTTGATTTCAGTAATATGACCTCCTACTGCAGAAAATGTGACAAATTAACATTTTCAGTTTTTTAGAATCAATAAAATGTTGTGTGAAATAATGTGAAACAGTGTATGTTGTGGTTTTTATTCTTTAAAAATACTGTTATTTATTCACTAACACGTAGTATAAACTTTATTAGATGGTGACTTGAAAATGATGCTGTCATTTACATTAAGTATTTAGAAAAATCATAAAAAATATAGATTCAATAATAATTTGGAACAAACTATAAATTTAGATTTTATATCATAAACTCACATTGACAGTGGCTTCGCAGAGTGTGCGTGACTCCTGCATGGCAATGAGGCAGAATGCTGTCATGGAGGCATCAGAGTCAGAGCCGCGAACATCACCCTGGAGGGAACACAAATATGAGTAGAGTCTTAACTTAGGCTAAGTTGAAAGCTTGGACATGAAACACTTGAAAAAGATCAGTAGGTTCACTTACAATCATCTCTCCATGGTACATTCTTCCAACTTCTGTGAACATGCCATCGGGCTGCTGAGCTTTGAGGATCAGGAACTTCACAGCATCACAAATATGTTCCTTTTTTATTCCCACCAGGTTGTTGGCCATGGAAAACACTTTGACAACATAAGCTGTTAACCTTGTAGACCAAAAAAGACAGTGCAGTTGTTCAGTTTCGCAAATAACATCTAGGCTGAGGGCATCGCAAAACCTAACTACCTTAACCCAAGAATGTATTACCAAATCCCTGGGGATTGTTAGAAGGAACAATTTAAAAAGCCAACTTTGCAGTAATTGGAGATTAAAAAAACAATAGTAGTTGGACAAGGTGGCGGTGGTGCAGAGGTAGATTGGGTGACTTCTGACTGGAGGAATTGTAGGCTCTGATCTCGCCTTGTCTGCCCATTTGTTGAAGTGTCATTGAGCAAGACACTGAACCCCACATTGGTCTAGGTGGTTGAGGTAGACATTGCTGTGAAGTTACATTCACACTGCTTTTGGAAATGCACGTTTAAGCGGCCAGTTTCAATGATAAGTCTATGCAAATGAGTGATGATGCGAGTTTCAGCCTTCTGCATTCAAAACTCTAACAAACACATAGCTACGCACATTTTTTATAACAGTTTTTGGGCTCTATGAACAAAAAGCGTGACCATTGAATGCATGTTGAACAGAGCTTGAAAGAAAAAGCTTAGAGTTAGATTCACGAGATTTTAACCGCTTTGACACCTCCCACTAAGCCTCTTAGTTACATAAATCTTCATTGTGATTATGTATTTGTTTTCAGTCTAGACTTGTTTTTCTATGGAAGCTTGAACTTATAAAATTTAAACAAGAAATAAAGTGTGAAAACATTCCTGTCTGTTTAAGAAAAGTGCAGTGTAGTGAGGAATTTTACAGATAATAAATAAACATTTATTATCTTTCATGTCGTAAATTGTTTATAGAATGTTTCCCCTGCAATAAACAAGGACTACTGAAAGAATTAGGCTTTTACCATTTAGAATGTGCAGGATTTTGAAATTGTTTTGATTTGCAGTAAGATCAGACTACTCTATGCTTTTTACAATAGCAAAAAGTTCTATTGTGCTGATGGTGAACATCTGAGGCATTGTATTTGAAACCTGAACCCAGCACATGCCAGAACAATGACTCCATGTTTTGAGCGGTCTGTGCAGTCCACAAACAACACACATCTCGTCAAAATTTAAGAAATTCTAATCGAAAAGCAGGAAGTGGGTAATGGTCAACATCATTTGGCTTGAGAGAAGACAAATGTAAACGCGTCAGGATACATACAAACAAATGTTAAAAGCATGAAGCCAAAAAAACTCAATTAAAAACCCCACATTACAAAAAATGTGCAGCTATTTTTGACATTTTTCAAGGCCAAGACATTTTTGTTACAGCACTTAAACCAAAAAATGATTCTAACCCAACTCTAATTTGTTTTCTTGGCTCAGTTTTAATCAGTGGCTGAAGGTGTCTGTCAACAGCTACAGGTAAGAGAAAGGATTAAAGGATGAAAGGATGGATGGATGGATAGATAATGTAGATGACCTCACCAGGTGCTGCTTCTATCTTTAGCCCATATAGCAAAAGAGCCATCACCTTTTAGGTATGCTAGCTCGTTCCTGTAACCTGTATAGAGAAATAGATGATTGGTTAGAGAATGACCTTGACTTCCCTTTGAAAACAACTGAAGCTTTTGAACTCAGAACTTTCATCTTACCAGTTTTTATGTGCTGAAGGGCCTCAGCCCGTTTCTGAAAGCCCACAGCTTCCCATTGGTTGGTTTTATCCAGATACGTAGTTGCAATGACAGGCAGGGTCAT
>NW_023418559.1:0-5788 GCF_002922805.2 Oryzias melastigma
TTTTTTGGTCATTTTGAAATTACAAAAGGATTATTTTTTAAATGTCGTTATGTATGGGCATTTTTTCAATATTTTGCTTGTATCAAATTAAAGCTGTGATGAAACCCTGCAGTAATATGAATGTATTGGTTTGTCTGGTATGCTTGTCTTTTAGTCAGTACATTGTATCAGAATACGTAGAAGTTTTTTAATTTCCCCAAACTTCGAACAGGAGGTATTTCCTTACTAGTTCATTAAGAATTGCTGCTCTGTCAGCATTCCACAGTCAGTTTCTGCTGCTTATCATTTGTTTCTCATTCGGCTTTAGCTCCCGCCACAGATGTTGCAGCACGCTGAACATTATCAGAGTCAGCAGCAGTGGAGAAGTTATTGTTAGCACTGACGTAAATGATGAACATCACATAATGTGTGTCTTTCAGTGAAGCGTTTTAGTCTCTATTGTTTCTTCCTCCTTTTTTTGTATCATTTCCCCTGTTTTCTCCTTCCCATCGGTGCAGTGAAATGACCCATTGTAAAAGAGCAGACTGTGTGTGTCTGAGACATTAGCTGCTGATTTAGTGGGACATTAACTTGATGGATGGGGAGGCAGAAAAGCCCCAACAACACTTGATTTGCATCCAGAGAAACTTCCAATCCGATTCCGAACAACGCCCTGCGCTCTCGTTAAGTACATTCTGCGTCTAATGATGACTTAACTTTTTCATCCGAGACATTACCTGCAGATTATCTGGCAGAACAACCTGGCTTTCAATTTCTTTCTGTGTTGTCAGCAGTTGGAGCTCTCCGTCTTTAAAAGCTTTTTTCAGGCAGCGGTTTCATAAGAGCAGCAAAGATGCAGGTCTGTGACAGCAAAGCTATGAAACGTTTAAAGGCGGATGGCATCCATCCATTCATCACCCTCTCTGTCCTCTCATCCAACCATCTGTTCGTCCGTTCGTGGATCGATCAAGGACTCCAGGGTCGTCTGGCTGTTCGATATGCCCCAAACATTTGAGCAGAAATGGGTCCAAATTTGGGCTGCCACGATTAGTCGACTAATCGACGACTAATCGACCATTAAAATAGTCGAAAACTAATTTAATAGTCGATCTGTCATTACTTTATATTATATGGAGTCCTAATGTAGTGAAGTTAAAGTTATGATGGCATTATGGTAACTTTTTGGACTATTTTGGCATTCATTAAGTTTTTTTAGGCTATTTTGGAGTTTAGCTAATATTTCAGCTACATGCTAGCTATTTTTGGCTGATTTAGGATTTTCTCCATTTTTGAGGCTTATTGAAATTTTGGCCAATGTTTTAGCTACAGTCTAGCTATTTTAGCTAATTGAATATTTGTTTCAGTTTTTGAAGCTAATTAACAATCTTGCTGATATTTCAGCTGCATGCTAGCTACTTTGGCTAATTTAAGATTTTCTTAGTTTTTTGGCTAATTATAATTCTAGCTAATGTTTTAACTGAATGCTAGCTGTTTTGGCTAACTGAGGCTTTTTTCAGTTTTTTTAGGCATTTACCTCATATTTTATCTGGCTTTCAGCTTCAACAATTTTAGCTATCAATTTCAGAATCTTCAGCTATCAACACTTGCATCCTCAGGGGGCAAATTCAGGCTTACAGCATTCATACTGACATTATTGCAGGTAATGCTATATATCTAGTTTTTAGTTAGTTTAAGGCTAATGATGGTTAAGATTTTGTGTTTTACATCCAATTCGCTCATGACCCAATTAGTTGACTAATCTGAAAAAAATAATCGGTGATTAGTCGACTATTAAAATAATCGTTTGTGGGAGCACTAGTCCAAGTGCCAATCCTCCCAAATGTCCAAACCGCTTTCGTAGACTCAACATGGAGAACTTATGCTTCTATTCTTACATTCTCCAGGATGCCTTGACTATTCTTTTATGAATAAAATGTGGAATCTGGACTATGTCCATCTGAATATTTTTCTGCCTGACATGAAATCTAACAGCCACCAGCTGTTTCCTTTGCTCGTTCTTTCATTTTAAACCCTTCAGCTCTCTTTGGGGTCCAGATGACCACATATTGATATGTGATTCCTTAAATGACAAATGTGGACAAAGGTGGACAGGATTTTATGTCTGCCATGGACATTAGTGAAACTCAAAAATCAATGATTTAAAAAAAGTTCAGCGCACTGTCTTGTGGGGTCCAGATGACCCCACTTTAAAGTAAACAAACCTAAGGAGAGCGGAAAGGTTAAAGTTCATCAAAGGTACACTTCCACTGTGAGAGAAATCTCGTTGAATAATTCACTCATTACCTGTATTAATGGCTCCTGTTGGACACCTGTCCACACCCTTAAGCAATCAGACTGCGACCTCTCCACCATGACCACGACCAAATAGCTGTCAGACACCGGAGACGAGACTGGGATGAAGAAATCTACAATAAGCAATAAGCAGCGAGGAGATAAGATATCAACTGTTGGAGTAGTTATTAGATAATGGAAGTCATACAAGATCTCTGACAAGATCTACCTGGAGCTGCATATGAGATCTCACCATCTGGAGAACCATGGATCTAGAGAACAGTGAGGAAACAGTTCAGGAACTGGCCAATGAGCTTTAGAGAACTGTGAACACAGGAGCAAAGGTTACTATGGTAACATACAATGTTATCATTGATTCGAATCCTGCAGAGCTCCAAAGATCCTACTGCTTAAGCCACCACATGTTCAGGCCCATCTGAAGTTTGCCAAAGACCATCTGGGTGATGCAGGTCATGTGATGAGACAAATATAGAACTCTATTTCAAGCATAGGGGTGAAAGCATCATGATTTGGAGCTGCTTTTCTTTAAAGAAGACATACATATTGTAATTTTGGGGCAGAAACCTCCTTCCATCATTGAGAGAATTGAGGATGAAACGCAGCTTCCAGTATGACAGTGATACCAAACACATCGTTCAAAGAACCAAGGAGTGGCGACCTAAAAAAAATAAATAAATTCAAGTGGAAAGGTCTGGCCTGTCTCTGGAACTCAATCCAGAAGAGAATCTTTGGAGGGAGCTGATAGTTGTCCAGTGACAGCTCCAAAACATCACAGCTCTTGAGAAGATCTGCATGGATGAGTGGACCAAGATAGCAGCTATTGAATGAACAAAGCGGATAAAGACCTACAGGACACATTTGAATTGTGTCAAATATCTAATTTTTTTCACCATTATCCAAAGAAATTCTTTAAGAGAATCACTCAATGAAAGTTCTTGGATTTAGTTTTTTTATTCTTTCTCTGAAGTTGAGGTTTACCAATAATGAAAATTACAGACCTCTCTCATCTTTGTAAGTGGGACAACTTGCAGAGTCAGTGACTGCCAAATACTTCTGTGCCCACAGAGTCTCCTCTGACAAATTCAGGTTGTTACTAAGGTCTTCTCACTGTTTGCTCTTCATTTTTGCAGAGCATCTAACAAGTTTAATCCTATTTACTCCTTGTAGTTGTAAAGTGGGCTTTTACAGTATCAGAATTTTATGGTTTTATGTCCATAAAAGTGCAAAGAAAGCCTGGAAATACCACTCTGTTATGAAGCTGCACTTCATTAGTTTGTCACCTCTCAGCAAGAGTCGAACTTTCAGTGAAGTTTATTAATACTCCTCCTAATAATTCACTCAATCAATCATTATTTCCCTGCTGGTGCCTCAAGTCTGCCAGGTTCCTTTGACTGATCCATAAACAAACGCAGACTCTCTCCTCCTCGTCTCTTTGTCAGCGACCTGTTACCCCAGCTGAAGTGTTTATTCAGACACATGCATTCATTCTTTTCATTCCACTTTGATTCCCGTGTTCACTCCGTCTCCCTTTCCCCCATTTACATCTTTATCCTTCTCTCCAAGCATCCGTCTCCTCCTTCTCCCTCTCCCTGTCCCCTAACAAACGACAGTCCAGAATGGATGCCCCCTTCATTTGCATCAGCATAATGTTCTGATGAAAAATGGAGTGATCTCTCAAGATGCATTAGTCGTTAATGCGAGACCTCTGCTGGAGGTGTGTGTGTGTGTTTGTGAGAAACAGTCAGTAATATATGCTGTGATGTATTCAGTAATCTATGCAGGAGCATATGTTTCTGGAGGGCAATGATCTGTTTATGCATTAAGAGCTTTGACTTGTTCTGCACGAGTTCAATGGATGTTCTTTGTTCTGCTGTCTGACTTTGTCTTTGTTCATCCACTAACTCCTGCTCAAATGTTCATATTATATCACCACTGAAATGTAATGTATCTCTTTTATCTCCAAATAAATAATTCCTCTCATGATCCTCTGCAGAGCTTCACTCTCACTATGGGAACAGCTGGGGGATTTTTAAATGGTGAAGCTTTCCAGTCAAGCGTCAAACATTTTTCATCTTTGGATTTTTTTTTAAATATCAATGCACAATTCTTAGAGAACTGTTTGGTTCCCAAATGTGAGACAAAACTTGGAATTGCTGAATTTTGCAATTCCTCAAAAGGCCACTGGAGGCTGGTTAAAGTCACGTTTTTACCCCACACATGACATAAAGGATGTGCAGTCTGGTTTTAAGGATATTCTCAGTGTATGTTGCTATACTGTCTTAACAGCTGGTGGGAAAAGGGGAATTGAAAGGCTAATGTTATTTGCACCTATTTACCACCACAAAATATAATGGAAATTCATGTTGGCCACACCTAATACGTGCAGCCAAGATGCTCCTAGCTGTATTGCCCGGACGCATTGTACCTGCGTCCAAAGCTGGATTTTGTTGTTGGCTGCACATATTTAAACTTAAAGTTAAACTCAGTTAAACTGTGAAATGTATTCTCTACATTTGATCTAAACACCTGGAGGAGCGGTGAGCTGCAGAGACAGCCGCATTCAGGAACCATTTGCTTGTTTATCCTTGTCCGTAACCTTAACCTGTTCTTCAACGCTCACCACACGTTTTTTTGAAAATTACGTGCGAATAGAGACTTTCTTTTTGAAAAGTGACTTATTTAGGGATAAATGGTTCCCAGTTTGGGTAAAAATCAAAATTAAGTTTTCAGAGAATTATTTCTTTTTTTGGTGGTAAACTATCTGTGAATGTGAAAGGACAAAAGTATTGGTAGAAATATGACATTGTGAAAAATCACATTTTAGACTACTCCAATATTTTTTTCATTGCTGCATGCATGTACAAGTACCTGTAGGGAAATAATTGTATGTATATTTTTTCATAACTCCTGCATTATATCAGACTTTCACTAAATGTTAATAAAATAAGTTTAAAAACATCTGTTTTAATTAAATTAGAGGTCAAATTTTGCATATTTGAGGACATGAGTTTTCAATTAGGAGACAATTAGACTCAACTGAGGTAACATTTTACACCAAGTTATTTTAACTAAGCAAAACTATGATTTAGATGCAAAAACGAATAAAATATTGGTAGATACTTTGGGTTTGTTGTTTTTGTTGTGCACCTTTTGGCACATCCTATCAGGGGTCACCACAGCGAAACAGCTTTCACTGCTTCACTCAGGTGGTTTGGCAGAGTTTACCCCGGATGTCCATCCTGACACGGTTTACTGGAATTTTCACTGGAAGTTTTGTCAGCTTTAAGGCTTCAAGTAAACATGTATTTTGGGAAATGTTGGAGAAATTTAGTGTTGTTAGCTCATAACACAAAACTGAAAATCTTGGCAAATTTGGGGGCAAAAATTCACCTGAAACATCGAGATCTTCTGTTATGCAACTATTACACAATTGTGTTGCATGAGATTTCTGTGACCAGAATGTCAGATTCTCTCCTTTGTCTCCATCTGGATTCTC
>NW_023418560.1:0-1717 GCF_002922805.2 Oryzias melastigma
TAATAAAGTTGTACATGATAACACAGTGGATTAATGTTTTTAATGCCGCCCCCCCCCGGGCCGCGGAATAGCTCCACACTGGCTGACCGGTCCACAGCCCCAAAAAGGTTGGGGACCACTGGGCTAGGTGAAGGGCTGGCAACGCAGGAGCCCTGGGTTCGATTCTCCGGTTTGTCCACTGATCCCCACCCAGATTGGGTCCTTAGTCAAGACCCTTGACGCTGCTGCCTAACTGGGTCCCTGTGCCCCTCAAGTACAGGGTTGTGTCAGGAAGGGCATCCGGCGTAAAAACTCTGCCAAATCACTGATGCGAAACAGTGGGTGCTGTTACGCTGTGGCGACCCCGAAAGGGATAAGCTGAAAGTGAACAACAACAACAACTACAATTTTTTCAGAGATTTAGGTCAACTTCAGCGCTCTTTCATGGTCTTTCAGCAAAATTTCCAGTCTTTTTGCAAATTTAACATTTTTGGATTTTCAGCGAATCCCTTCAGCAACTAAAGTAAATTGCATCAACATTTTCAGTAAAAAGCTTCAGCATCTCTCAGAATTATCACTGGGAATGCAGCTTTTCCAGTTTTAACAGCTGCATGACTCCAAAATTGCTATGTTCCATGTAGATCCTATGTGATATTATTTGTTTTTTAATGTTTCTTTTAGCAAAAGCAAAAGGGAAAACAAAGTATAAATATAACAAAGTTAATGAAAAAGAATAAAAGGGTTAACATAGGGTTCCAGTGTTCAAAACGGAATGGAAAGAGGTGAAAAGTGTTTTCCTTTGTACATCTGTTGTATACATTTTAGTGTTTGTGACTAGATTCACCATCTAATTAAACATCAAAGCACATTACATATCATATGATTTCCACAAATTGTATAAAAAAGGAAACTTAAACCCAAAGATATTTTGTTCTCTTACAAGAATACATAAAACACCACTGACACACTAATGCAGGAGTCTTCAGCTTTTAGTGCTAAAAGAGCCATTTGGTCCAGTTTCTAACAAACCAAAACCTTTCACCATTTTAGAAAAATACTCAGTTTAGGTTTTTTAAAGCCATAAAAAGCCATAAAAAATTCATTTATAAAATGTATCAAATACTTACAATAATTGAATAGTAACAGTTTAGCATTTTTATATATATACTGTAACAATTTTTTAAATTCAACTTTTGACAGCATCACAGACAAATTCCTTTCAAAATAAAAAATACCCTGTATCAAATAATATACTCCTGCTGCTGCACCAGATCTACCTGAATTAATGGTGCAAGAAAGTCAAACATGGTGTTTTCTTTCACTATAACTTAAATGTGCTTTCTTTCTTTTTCTTCTTTTCCTATTTAATGTAATCATGACAACATTGCCGAAGAATAAAAAAAATGTTTGAATGTAAATGCAAGTATATTTTAAGAACTAGGCAGTTGTGGAACAAAAAATAAATGGCGGAACGTAGTTTGGGGACCCCTGCAGTAAAGCACTCCGACAGCAGATTTATCCCTTATCATCACTTTCACTCAGTTATTGGACATGTTTAAATCTGACAAAATCAACTTAAATAAAACAAAAAACCCACTATTTTAATTTTTTTTTTTACAAATTTTTCTTCAGAACCAGGAGCGACAATGAAGCACGTAGATCCGGAGTCTCTGTACTAATGGCATTATGACCGTTGATATGTAATTAGTTAGAATTCTTCAAAGAATGGAGAACACAA
>NW_023418560.1:4125-5780 GCF_002922805.2 Oryzias melastigma
ATTTGATCATCTTTCAACTCTAAATGGTTTTTCAACCAGTGATGTGAAGAAAACAGTTAAATATTGTTAACATTTTCAAACAAGTGGTTAGTTTTCAAAGGCTGGTGTGGCGATGTGGATCAGGCTGGACAGGTATGATGGAGTGAGGTGTGGATGGCTTTAAAGTGAGCAGGAGGATTTTGTAGTGGATTCTGGAGTCGACCGGTAGCCAGTGCAGCTGCTGGAGAATCGGCGTGATGTGGTTGGAAATAGGGCTAGGCTGAAAAAATCAATTAATCGATTGGAATCGATTTAAGCTTAATAGATCAATAATCAATTCACAAAATATATAAACTGATTGCATGACTATAAAATAAATCTCTGATAAATATATTATAATTATATAGTACATTATGAATGTATTTCTAAACAAATGTGTATAAATATGTTAACTCAAAATTGAACTGAATTGAAAGAATAAAAAAAATCTGTTTTGAATTGATTCAGGCTCTTGTGAATCGAATCAAATTGTTTTTGGAAATTCTAACCGATAGCCAGTCCCAGTTGGAGAGGAGGGGGTTTCTAATGATAATCCAGGCTGCTGAGTTTTGAACCGGTTTAAGTTTGTGTAGTTTTTAGAGGAAGGCCAAAGATCTATCCTTCCCTCTATTACGCTGCTTTGTCACACTTTATTGTTTCAGTACTACGAGAAAACACATCTACTACTTTGTCTTTTCTACACTTCACTCAGATTTACAGTTTTGATCCTACTCTTGATTCTCTTCCGTTTCCTTCCATCAGTTCTCCTTTAGTCCAAACCTTCCAAACTGTTGCTTGTAAGCTGAGAAACGTTTCGTCACTGTAGTTTGTTACTCAGGGGTGCCCGAACTTTTTTGCTCAATGGGCCAAAATCTAAATGTGATCCCGGTCTGCGAGCCAAAGGCGAACAGCAATGCTAATCCTGATGACAGTCGTGGAGCTGGTATGTTGACTTTATCCATCTGTCGTTGTCGCTCCATCTTGGATAGCTGAAAAAAGACGCTGAAAGCATCGGAATTGACAATGAAGGCTCTTGGGAATTTCTAACACAAAAAAAGCCCCGGGCTGACTCACCGGGTTGATTCACCCATAGCCACTGCAAAGGAAAATACTAACAACGCCACCTGGTGGCCAAAAGTATATTACAGTGGTAGAGTTTTGGAACACCATAGAGATTCAATGGGAAACGGGTAAGGGTTTGAACTAAACACTCCACGGCATCCGCAGCCAGACTTGGCGGGACAAATTTGGCCTACGGGCCCCACTTTGGGCACCCCTGCTCTACAGTGTTGAAAAAGCAGCTGAAGTAACTTATATAACCTTTAGTTCAGTGTCTAGTGCTATTTTTATAGAATGTTCTCCGTAAAGTGCTCTGTGATTACTATCTGCAAAATAAGTAACTGACTTACATTGGTCATGGAGCATGCCTGCTGGTAGTAAAGACGATCACATGACCAGCAGCCTGTAGAATGAGGCGGCTGCAGTCAGCAAACCTTCTCTGAAGGAGGAGAGAGTTTCTCTGTTTGTGAGGAATCACGTTTGAATGCAACTGTCAAAACCTTTCCTCTTGTTGTTGTCTCCATCTGCGCTCCCAGATGTGTAATTTCAGAGAAGAAACCAGTCTGAGGAACATGTTT
>NW_023418561.1:0-1126 GCF_002922805.2 Oryzias melastigma
TTCTCACAATGGAGGACATATTTGAGAAAATTAAGATTGTGTTTCGGAATATTTCTTTATTCAAATCAGGAAGATCAAAGAA
The DNA here is from genome assembly GCF_002922805.2 of Oryzias melastigma. Classification (NCBI taxonomy): domain Eukaryota; kingdom Metazoa; phylum Chordata; class Actinopteri; order Beloniformes; family Adrianichthyidae; genus Oryzias; species Oryzias melastigma. The sequence continues at coordinate 83 of NW_023418561.1, forward strand.
TGACTGGAAGATGATTAATAAAATCCCTGTTTTGTTTGTTTGTTTGCATAAACAACCAGTCTGTACCACTGCTCATGAGCCGGGGGAGAGCGTGAAGCTAGTTGATCACTGCTAGCTTCGGAAGCTAGCAGGTTCCGAGGCTAGTGGAAGTCCCTACTGGCCTTAGTAGATAGCAGCTTCCCTAGCTAGCAGCTTCCTAAGCTAGTGGAAGCCGCTAAAGGCTTCTGTAGCTAGCAGCTTCCTTAGCTAGTGGAAGCCGCTAAAGGCTTCTGTAGCTAGCAGCTTCCTTAGCTAGTGGAAGCCGCTAAAGGCATCTTTAGCTAGCAGCTTCCTAAGCTAGTGGAAGCCGCTAAAGGCTTCTGTAGCTAGGAGCTTCCTTAGCTAGTGGAAGCTGCTAAAGGCTTCCGCAGCTAGCAGCTTCCTTAGCTAGTGGAAGCCGCTAAAGATTTCCATTGCTAGCAGCTTCCTTAGCTAGTGGAAGCCGCTAAAGATTTCCATTGCTAGCAGCTTCCTTAGCTAGTGGAAGCCGCTAAAGGCTTCTGTTGCTAGCAGCTTCCTAAGCTAGTGGAAGCTGCTAAAGGCTTCTGTTGCTAGCAGCTTCCTAAGCTAGTGGAAGCTGCTAAAGGCTTCCGTAGCTAGCAGCTTCCTTAGCTTGTGGCAGCTGCTAGCGGCTTCCCTGGCTAGCAGCTTCTGTAGCTTGCAGGATTCGACGCTAGCGGAAGCCACTAGAAAAATTTTGTCTCTGCTCATGTTGAGAGTGCAGGTTTTCAGAGGAATGCTCAGAAAAACATAAACGTATCAAATTACCCTTGGGGTTGTTTATATCGAGGAATGAAGATAAAAAAACACTTAAAGCTCAAATTGTTGATTTTTCATGGCATTGACCCTTTAACTTTAATCAGATGTTTAATAAATCCAACACAAACAAAGATTGAAAGATATTTGGACCCTAATCTAGTTTGCTCTTCCAGCTGCAGCTTCAAGCATCGAGTTCTGGACGTTTGCCACCCAAGATAGCAAGAATTACAGCAAAGTGCTTGTTGG
>NW_023418561.1:2107-5775 GCF_002922805.2 Oryzias melastigma
CTGAGGCGGGGCTCGAACTCGCGAGCTTCTGAACGACAGCGGGAGGCCGTGCTCCTCTTTCTCTCGAAGAGAACAATAGCAACCTGCTAACGTTAAAAAGTGAGGGGTTGCTTGGCTATCGCTTGCTAGGCGATTCTGCTAGGTGCTGAGGTGCTGCTCAGGGCCGGTCACAGCCATGCATGGGGGCATGTATACATGTACATGCATTCATGCTTATGGGGGAAGCTTACCCCCATAAACATGGGAGTAGCCTGCTCTGGTCCTGATCTGTCATCTTTTTCTTATTTTCATCGAGACAATCATTTAAAAAAGTCCTCAATTTCCCCCCTCTCGGGTTAATGCGAATAACCTTCAAACTCAGGTTGTCTTCAAACTGAAGCGACAGTCGACCCACCACAGAGCCGTTTTATGCAAGCATAAGGACGAAGACAGATCAGGACCAGAGCAGGCTACTCCCGCTCGGGTCTCTCCAGGCGTATTGAACGAGCTCCAATGAAGTTCGTGAGGCTGCAGCCGGAGAACCCAATAAAAGATGGCGCTTTGAACGGACTAGAACAGTGTTTTGTACGCGATACAACTCTGATTTTTGCACTCGTCTTGGGACAACTTCAGACTATGTCAGGGCAGACTAAACAGCCATTTTCTGACAGTACCGGTAATTATTACAGTTCTCACTTATCAGTGTCTGTGAATGCACCGAGACTGAAGTTCCCCTCTCATCGATTTTGATTGGTCCTCGTGTTAGCCCCGCCCCAACGCGCCACGATGGGGAAAAAAGGTTTGTAAATGAAACTTTCAGATTCATAAACCAAAAAAAAAAAGATTTGAAACTAACAAAAAAGTTTTGAAATTGAAATTTTGAGTTTTGAAACCTATTTTTTTGGCCAAACATTAATATTTTTTTTCAAAATATTTTTTTTTGGTTTCAAATAATATTGGCCCCCGATTTAACTCCATACAGGGTCTGCGACCTTTGACACCAAAAGAGCCATTTGGTTCCGTTTCTGACAGACCAGAACCCAGAGAGAGCCACCTTCATCTGTAAAAAGACAATTTTCCCAATTCAAAAAAGGCTATCAGAATGTTGAAGACAGTCAGTGGTGCCTAAAAAACACAGGCACACTGGAGAAAAGTCTTTCTTGTAGACTTGACCTTGTAGACCAGGGCGTCCTCAAAAGCTGTTTCTCTTAGGTATGTAGTACACTGGATAGGGGGAATGGAGCAGAACTATGTGCTGTCGTACAACCTAGATCTAATTTGCAACTTGAAGGTTCAGTCATTAAGGTGATCACCACGATTGGAGCATCGGAGCAGAAGCTGAAAGTTCCAGGGATTCTGGAGTTAAACGTCCTCAGTGACTCGTGATGTTTTCCCAGCTTGTTCAGCTGCCAAAATGATGCCCCATCCAAGGAGAGATGGCTCAGTTTACATTAAGATAAACTAGATGAGATGGGCAGCCATCAAAGTCTTGATTGCATCTGCGTTATCCTGCACATAAAGGGATAAAACTTTCAAACTGATCACTTTGTAAAGTGATTCCATGAGGGCACGTGAGGATTGTACTCTTGGACTTGGTTTTGTCTGATTTATGGAAGTTCGGTTTTTAAGTTTACCCTGGTCAGTCACATCAGGTTTAGGTTGATGGTCATCCATAGCTGTCTTCATTTCAGTAAACTGCCTTTGGTGTATGTAAGTATCTGGTTTTCAGTTTTTGTGGCTATGTTTTGTCACCTATTGGCTATTGCATTTTTTCTAGTTATCAAGTGTTTCTGTCATCAAGCCTGATCTGCTGCATTTTGGGTCCCACACCAGCAGACCCTGAATCTTGATAGGGGGGGCAAGGTTTTACGTGTAGCATAAAATAATAGAACCTGTAAAAAAAAAAAAAATGAAATTTTTATCTAAATTTGGAGCATTATGCCTCGTTTCAGGACTGGTCCGCTCATGGTTGGTTTAGAATGGTCCAGTCAATTCAAGAGAGCATTTCAATTGAGTGTTGGACCATCAAGGCCTATGCGGGGTGTAGACCCACTGGTATCTGTGCGTCATAATGGTGAGACCACAGCGGTTCTCCATATCCTTGGATTCGGCGTGTCTCAAGTCTCTAAGGGAGGGAATACTGAATGCTAAGAATTTAATATTGTGTTGTGTAAGAAGATTGTGAGAGATTTAGAAGAATACTGCCGACAAGAGGACAAAGCTTTTGGCTTGGACTTGAGTCGGGGAAAGTGCTGGTAAGACAGTTTCTTTTGTTGCAATAATCTTTCTACCAACCGATGAATTTCAGCGTGTGATGACAGCTGCTCTGCCCTAACTATCTGTTCCAATGGGGAACCAAAAATGATATGAATCAGTCAGGCCTAATGGGTCAATTTTATAATAGTAACACTCAATATATTGTACTAGTCCGGTCCAGTTCGGTCTGGACCGCTAATTTGGAGTTTAGCTAATATTTTAGCAAAATGCTGATGTTTTCAGCTAATTTGTTATCTACTCAAGTTTTTTGGGGGGATAATTTAGAATTTGGCTTCTATTTTAGCAACATGCTAACATTTTTGACTCATATAGTTTACTAAGGAATTTGAGGCTGTTTTGGAGTTAAGCTAGTAATTAAGCAACAAGCTAGTTTTTTTTTTTGCTAATTTATCCTCTACTAAAGGTAAAAGGTAAAAACAAGTAATAGTTTCTAGTTTCTTTTTATATTTTTGCTTTTGTTTGTGTCAAAATTCACATTTACTAAAAAAACATGTAAAAAGCAATGAGAATGTCATGAATGCCCATTTTCTTAAAGGCTAAAGTTAGTCCATGCGGCTCCTTCAAGGTCAGAGGTCTGTCAACCACCTCTGGGCACCAGCGGGAACCATCTCCAGTATACTAACACAAAATCTCAGTTCTCAGATACTGCTCAGCTGACCCTCTTTTGACAATCACCCACCTGAGTCTTAAGCAGCGCACAGAGTCTCGCTCAGTGCGAAGTATTGTTTCTGCCACTCTCTCTGCATGCTGAGCGTTATAACCTGACATGTTTTCTTGTGTTCCTAATCTGATTCTTTGTTTCTCTCTGCTGCCTGCCCTCGATCCATGCCTGACCCCTTACTGCCAGACCGTGCTTTAGCTTTATGGACTTTTAGTTGTAGTTGACTCCTGTCATCCTGTCTGTGCTAATAAACCTGCGGAACGCAGAACCAGTTGCCTGCGCGTTTGTGACAATAGTCATAAGTAAAACACCACTGGGAATGCTTTTACACCTAAGTATGCTAATAAAGTCCCACTATAATCATATTTTATTGTAAACGGTTCCCAGTGGTCTATTATTTATGATTATTGTCACAAACAGGCAAAAAACAAACCTCAAACAGCAACTCAGCAAACTCATCAGCTCAGATGTGGGAATTAAACACAGACACACACACTGATTTCTGAAAGACACTGATGGTGATTCTATTACACAAAGAAAACTGAACTGATAACTGGAATCTGATGTGAAACGAGGAACTCAGAAAACCTCCAAACAGAAGAGAATCTAATCCAATAACAAAACCATTCAACTCATTGAAAGTCAAAACAATCCATACTTTGTTTAAAACAACACACTTTTTTGCCCCAAGATTTCTTATATTAAAAAATTTCACTTGATGTTTTCAGCTCTGGTGTATCTGAAAGACATG
>NW_023418562.1:0-5774 GCF_002922805.2 Oryzias melastigma
GGTCCTTTGGGATTTACTTACATTTATTCCTTTTTGTCGAGCTAAAAGATGTGTCGCCACACATTCTGAAAACATAAACATTCTGTTATAATCAGCTATTTCGATATTGAAACCAGAGACTGTAAACGCTGGCCTTTCCGAAGGCACGTCCGCGTTAACTTTCAACTTCTTTTGTTTGCAAAGCGAGCGTGTTTTTTACACCCGGTTTAACCGCGTTGAGCCCATAGACCATTTAATAAGAATACCTACTACTACAGTCAATTGTTGAGCCCAAGAGCCAAGGGAAAATCTTTTTTTAATACATTTAAACTAAAAAGATGGGTTATCAACTTGTTTTTATAGAGGGGGTGATGGGCAGGAGGGGACTGCATAAGCAATGTCTGGAGACGATTGCCTGTGTTTCAGATAGACAATACATTTCGAATGAAATATTAAATAGATTTTATTAAATGTTTATTTTTTTCTGTTGCACATGAAATATACTGTTACATCAAATGTCCACTTTAATATAGCGTGGTTGTTGTTAGCGGCACTTATTCACTACTGTGCACATTTACAACAACAACAAAAAATGGGGCTCAATTAATTTTTTTTTGTAATGTGTCTTTCATTTACATCACAGATTTGTGACAAGATGGCCTGTGAAGCAAAGACATGTAAGTAATAACCAAGTACTCAAGGCTTCATGAAATGTATTTACTCCGGGGAAAAAAAAAAAAATGAGCATGTAACATCATATCTATCTGTCTATCTGGTCACAGTCTGGATAATCGGGGACAGTTATGTCCGAAGAGGACATGACTTTGCCTCAAGGACCATGGGGAAAAACCTTGAGGTTTCCAACCCCATAATCAGCTGGTTTGGCCTGAGGTGGAAGGGACTGGTGCCATTCTTTTACCAGTGCCTAAGAGGGACACCAGCCCCAGATGTCCTCCTTATACACTGCGGCGGGAACGACCTGGGTGAAGAAAAAAGGATCAAGCTCGTTACAGTTATGAAAGAGGATCTGCACAGACTCCACCAGCAACTCGCATCAATGAACAAATTTTTTTCTGGGTTGACACAGAGGTGCAGGTGGAGGGCTGTTTCTCATCCTGGAAGGTTGGAGAAGTCCAGAAAATTTATTAACAATGTTATATCTGGATTGATGCCACCTATTGTTTCCTTTGTCCATCACCCTTTGATTAGGCACGACACTCCAGGTTTATTTTTAGCAGACAAAGTTCATTTAACCCCTAAGGGAAATGAAATATTTTTAACAACCTTGGCCATATCTATAAAGGACGTACTAAAGTAAAATTTACATACGTGAGGTTTTGTTTTGCCAGATTATTCAGGAATAACTCAAATTTTTAATGCCTTACGCAATCTCTGCTATCAAAATACTTTCTAATACTGTTTTCTTTTGTTTTCAGTCATGACATTATTATTTTTGGCCTTTTTTATCATGTTCATGTTATTACACTTACTTCTACCACAGATGTGACTCCGCATGGTTCGTGTGACATGTTGTAGACCAAAATGACTAAATGACACAAAATAACAAATAAACCTTTTTTGTTCTGAAAGACATGTCTTTATTTAAGAACAAAAGCTTGAAAAATCTTACACCGAGTGCTATGATTCATCAAAAATTGAATCGCATGAGTTACTTTTTATTTATTTACATTTTTAAATAAAGTAGAAATTCTTTTGCCGCACATGCACTGTAAGAATTTGGAGTGGTTTCAGACAACGGTTTCACTGAAGCACGACCCACTCCTGGGTGTTCTTTCCCCCTAAAGATTTCTCACAAACTTCATCTTGCCATCAGTTCACTCCAGTGTTTCCTATTCACTCCTCAACTAGCACAATCGAAACACATAAAATTGTTATTGGCCTGGCTTAGTAGGAAGCCCACTCACCACGTCAAGGTGCAGGCCATGAGTGGGAAGACGAGACAAGACGCACAAGACAAACAAAACAAAAATAAAACAGTTGAACATAGACAGCATTTATAAACATGTAAAATAACTGTTTAGCTGTAAATGCTTCTTCCATATAATGAACTAGAATCAAGCCAGAAAGAATTTTATTTAAAGTGCTGTAAGTGCTATAATAGGAACAAGAATAATTTGTTTTTATTTCAATAGTTTTACCCACACAAAAACCGCAACACACGTGGCCACGTGCTCTTGCGAAAAAAAAAAAAAAAACTGCTATGCATTGATATCATTACTTGTGTCCCATTTATGTAGACTCCAAGCAATTGTTACAATGACTTAGCATTTTGGATGTCTCAATGACAAGACAGCTCTCACGCTAATTGCCATAAAAGTGAATTAACTTTGTGAGTTTCCTTCTCACAACCCTTCCTTGTTTTATAGCTTCTGTCTGCTTTTTGGCTTGATGATTTAAGCGGATCTTGCAATACCATTCTGATGCCATTTTCATCAAAACATGAACATGATTGGCCTCTACGCATGTGTCAAACTTAAACCAGGGAACAAGTCTTTGTCGGAACACTCAGCCAGAACTTCAGTCTGAATTACAGCAGTTGTTTGTCGGCCAGGTGGTGCATTCCCCCCATTTCTTCTAAGCAGTCTCAACAGGCTTTTTTCTGTTGCCTTACAAACTGCCACAATGCCAGCTGATGGGCTTTGCAGGCCATCTCTGCTTTTTGTTTAAAAAAAACGGTGAGAATCCAAATTGTTGGAGCACAGTGCCTGAACACGTGGCATGCAGGTTAACTTTTGTTTCACTTTTTTAACAATGAAACCAGTGATATAATTTATTGCAGCCTTCTTGTACTCAGAAACAGTGTCTAAGATGTCGATGTGTTCTGGGAGGTCAGTACTGGCTTCTTCAGATAACAGCACTTCAACAGGCACCTAATCAATCCTGCGTGGAACGTTGACAGCTGCATATGTTGAATCGAGGATATCAGTGTTGTCCCAAAGAAGACAATTGCCAGTGCCTTTTTTCACCTGGTGGCGTACTAACAGGCACTTGTATGCTCCATGGAACTGCCGTGCACTTGGGTTGTTGTTAAACCCACCCCGTGCTCGGATGGATGAAAAAAAAAAGCTCCAGGTGCTCTTGACTAAGTTTGTAAGTCAGAAGATACCTGCATGATGAATTTGCTCTCACCACTATGTCTTCATAGATGTTAAGCACACTCCTAGCACATGCGATTAGCCGAAGGACAGGTGTTTTCTTCTAAGTGGCACGAATTAAATAGACACATAACCTCAGACGTGAAATCTATTTTACTTCAAAGTAGATGCTAATCAAACGTTAAACTTTAGCCGTGTCTGAATTTTAAGATTTCATAAATAAAGCAAAATTGTTGAGCTGGGCTTCACACTGGGACACAGTCTGCAGTCAGAACATACTATCGCTTGTTTATTGGTGCAGGTGAAGTTTAAATAGGCAATGACATGACATGACCACAAGGAGAACACCTGAGAAGAATCTTCAATAATTGGGAGCACACCCATTGGACAATCAACCTGTTAAATTCCCCTTTCACTTCAAAGTAGATGCTAATCAAACGTTAAACTTTAGCCGTGTCTGAATTTTAAGATGTCATGGATAAATAAAGCAAAAATAAAAATAAAACAGGTATTTTCTGAATATAATAATAAACGTGAATCCACTGTGTCTTCATCTTTATTATCTGTGTTTGTGAAACATTGGATTGAAGACTGTCGCTACATTTCATTACACGGAGCGGCTCCTGCTGCGTGAGAGCTGATGTCTCCAGAAATCCGTTTTGTCGAGGAAGACTCGGTTTTGTCTGTAAACAGCAGCTTTTTTCTGTAAAGTCGAAAGTCCCGCTTTCAGTTCCTCACTGGTTTTTTCCTGCCCGAAAGAGAGGTTCTGAATACGTTTTATTGTTTTGTTTTTGTTAAGTTGGAGCTTCGAACTAAGTAGCTAGCTGCTCTCTATCAAGAGACCAACACGGGAGCCCAGTCTCAGTAAAATGCGTACATATGCCACGATTTGGGAAATACCGTGTATAATATACTCCAAAACCGGTTTTTGCGTGCATATAATACGCGCGGTCCTAAACGTGTCAAAGTCTGTTTTCCAGGTTTGACACGTCCCCTGGTGGAGGCGTGAGCATCACAGACAGCCCCACAAACGATCAATTTGCTTTTCTAACCCTAACCATAACCGTAATCCTAACCTTAACCAGGAACGACGTCATTTAGAAAAGAGCCGGAGGATTTCTGATCACATGATCAAAACGAAACCTAAAAAGCGTGTATATTGTACGCCGGCGCCACCTATTCTCTACCATTGCGTATCATATGCACGCAAAAAGCGTGTTTGGCGTATATTATACACGGTATTTCAGAGTGCAAAGTCGTGGCATATGTACGCATTTTACTGCGACCGGGTTGAACACGGATGTAAAGAGCGACGTGCAAGGCCCCACCCTGATGAGCGTCTGACAGAGCGTCATGAGTGACAAACAAATAATTATTATAAAAACTTTTGGTTTAACAGAAATATTTTCCTGTATGAGAATGTGAATGAAAGGCTAAATCAAACTTTTTTTGAACATTTGAAAAAACATTATAACTCCAGAATTTACAGTATAAGTCACCACATAAGAAGTGAACTAGTTTCTGTAGCCTTTGTTACTTTGTCACAGTCAATGGACATAAGAATTTATGTTTCTGTTGACATGAGCATCCTGACTGAGCATGCTCCAGCCTGTTTTTGATGAACTTCAGAATGGAGACGGTTCTCTGACATGAAACTTAAGAAAATAAAAGCTGAATGAGTATGTCAGCCCAATATCTGGGAATCCATCAGTGAAAACGTTATATTGTGTCAGTATTAGGACTGGAAATCTCAGAGTCACTCAAGATATGATGTGATTCATGATACATGGATCACGATACCAACAGAATTGCAATGTGGTAAACATTGAAATGATCAATATATTACCTCGGTAATTTATGATATATACCTATTTTAACACAAATGTATCTTATTTTCTTAAAAATCTTTTTTTATATATAATTTGAAACACAATATGACAATTTTATGCCCTTTCCAACATTAAAATAAAATTATCAATAAATACTAACATGTCTTTACCATAATTACATACATTTTAAGGTAGTAAACAAATAAGATAATAAACAAAGCTCTAGTTAAGAACCAAAATGAAGAGTAAATCAAATGGCCTCACTTCAAAGATCAATAAATATGGAAATAAAAAATTCACATTCGTTCGAATTCAAATTCACTTAATTTTACATTTTATGTCAGACAATTTGTTATTGTTGAGGCACAATATGAATTTTCAGCCTGTAAATATTATAGGGTGAGTGTTTTTTAATGTGCTGCCATCCATATTCATTCCACCTCCTTTTGTCAAAATGTCCTACACTAATCTTTGATAATCTACACTTTAGTCACGTGCTCCACGTGCACCGCTGGCATACACACCTGTTGGATCAATAACGCCGCTAGACGTCTCATTTGGTCGGTCAGATGACTCCGCTAGAATCTGGTGTGTTTTATCGTGATTTTTTGGACAGATTATTGCCGTTACCGTCCTTACAAACCATGTATGTTACATTGAAAACAGATCGTTGTCTCCATGTATTTTAGAAAAATACAGACACAGCTCGGACCTTTTTGCTCGTGGCCGCTCTGCCTCCTGCGTGTTCTCACCTGTGGAGCCCCGCCCCTCAACACTGCGGAGAAGCAGCGCAGAAAGTGACTCTGTGTTCGTGCTGAACCACGCAACTATGTTTTTAGGCATTTAGACA
>NW_023418563.1:0-1388 GCF_002922805.2 Oryzias melastigma
CAGTTTAAGTGATTTATTAAAGAACTGGATAAGTACAGGTATCAACATTGTAAATCAACTGTTTTTGTTGTTGGTGGTGGTGCTTTGTTTTCAAGTTGTGTTAAATATAAAAACAAACAAACAAACATCATTTGATAGAAAAAAATGCCTCTACGTTTGTTTGGGACTGTGGTCTGCAACCTGGTGCTCTGGAACCACATGTGACTCTTTTACCTCTCTTTTTTTGATTTATGAGTTTATGGCTAAAATGCTCCTTTAACATTAAGATATATTTTGTAAAGATTATCCAACAAGTTGCTGGAACTTTATTGTAATTCCTGTCAGGTGTAAATGTTTGTCTGAAAGAGGCGGGGCCTGTCCACACACACACTCAAATGTTAAAAAATGTAACTGTTGGCTCCAAAAATCTTCACATACAAACTTGTCAAAATGTACACAATACAACTACAGTTCCCACACCTATAATTATGCATACAAACAAATATATGTAAAACATGTCATTCAGTCATATATTTGTCCAAAGGTGAGCTTATACCTGTGCTCAGGTGAGTGTTTATGCTCTGTGGAGGCAGATGATGATGGAATGTTAAAAAGTAAAGAGGGAGAGTGCCCAGTCCAAAGCAGTAGCGGTATTACCTGCATGGATAACAATATAATCTTGTACTTTCATTTACATTCCTTTGAAAATAAAATACACCCTCCTGCTGCAACAGATTTACTTAAAATAAATCTACAATATATTCTAGTCAAACTCTGAAGCATAGTCTAATACAAATTAGAATATAACAATTCATATTGTAATAACAAATAATTACTGCAGATTAAACCTTTTACCACAATTTTGCTCAGACATGTTAAACATCTATCCATAAATGACAACTTAATGACACATTTACCAAATTCTCATCATCAATGCAAAGTGTTAGCATTGAAATCCAAAGAGCCACATAGAGGGATAAAGAAAAAAAACACACATGTGGCTCAGGAGCTACAGGTTGCAGACCCCTGGGACATAAACATAGCAATATCCATCTGTTTGTCCCTTTGTCTCTGTGTTTTGGAGTGACATGTAGATGTATCTTATGGGTATGTTTGGGAGTAATGTTACTTTATCTACAACCACTGTTTGTCTTTGATGACCCTTCATTCTATTACATTGAAACATATTTGATAAATCTAATTATAATATTAGCAAATATTACATGTACAAAAAAATTGTCGACGAAAATCCCTTTACTAAAAAAAAATGTAAGATTTATTTTTGGAAGATTTATGTATAAGTGTATATTAGAATGCATTTAGTGCATTGTATTTTGAAATATTTCAATAAAAACTGTCATATTCCCATATCCGGGTCGGTGGAGCTCTCCATGGTGCTGCCTAAACCC
>NW_023418563.1:4986-5773 GCF_002922805.2 Oryzias melastigma
CATCATACACCACAGTAGAACACACTCACCTGAGCACTGGTGTCAACTCACCTTTGCACAAATAGTGTGCATGGTCAAATGTGTGCTTGACATCTGTTGGTTTGTATGCACAAGTATGTGGTAAGTACAGCCAAGAACCTCCCGTGGGTTCTGGGTGGGCCGGGCCATTTGGAAACAGTGGTGGACTTACAGTAGTTGATAATTTATCAGGGAAAACTACACCTCCAGCTTACAGTTGCATTTGCAAAAACTCACCCAAAAGCAATATAACATTCCTAGTTTTGTGTCACAGAGATAGACTCAAGCAGACAATGACTCATCTGTGTTTTTGTGTCAATAAAGGGGAAGATTTGTCTTAGCTTAACTAATGTAAGTGAATGAATGAGTGGGTTTTGGAAACGGAAACCTGGTGTGATCAACATGAAGGGAAAAAAAGAACTCAGACAAAGAAAATACAACCGAAATAAAAAGGCAAATCTGAAAAAAAAAATATTCAGTCGATCCAGCTGGTGTAGGAAGATCTTAGCTAAACAACTGAAAGAAGACTAAGCAGGCTGAGAGATGATCTCAAGATGCTCTACAACTCTACAGTTTTCTTCACCTTGGAGAGAGTAGGTATCTGTTCAGTTCAATGCTGAGTTTATGTAACTTTGTAGCACTCCTCCAAGGTTGCCAAAGAACAAGCTTTTTAGATGCTATGACATTGCTATTGGTACGTTTTAGCCTTTTACATATGAAAATAGGACAAAAAACATCAATTAATTTTTCTCACATTTTTATCAAAGCT
>NW_023418564.1:0-4348 GCF_002922805.2 Oryzias melastigma
AACTTTCATGATGGGATCACTTCTCCACAGCACAAGTGCTGTTTTATCTCAGCAGTTTAATGCTTTTTAATGTCCGTTTTATTTACACCATAACAAAGAAGTTGGTTAAGCATGACAGCATCCCAACAAAAGAAGGAAGAACCATAAAAAAATAAAGTGCAAAAACTACTTCAATATTTTTTTTTTAAGCGGTAAATAAAAAAAGGGGAATTAGAGAGAAAAAGAAAGGCAGTTTTTAACTCTAGCATTTGCACTTCTCTGTAAAAAAAAAAAAACTCATTTCATGCAAGAGAAACATAATACAAAACAAGCTCAAGAACACTTCAAAATAAAAGCCTCTGGAGCATAAAGTGTTCCTCTTACTGTTTGGCAGTTTATCTATTGCCGTTTCTTTACAGTTTTGCATTCTTTGTTTTTATTATTATTTTAACAGTACACTGTTTTCTACATCCTGATTGGCTGCTGGCTCATGTCTCCTGTTCAGGTGTCATTCTAAATGTGTTTACTGAGGGATTTAACAGCCTTTAAACATTTATAATCACAGATTTCAGCTATTGTGAGTTGTTTATAGAACCTTAGTAATAAACAAACAAATGATATTTGAATGTCATTCCCTAAACGTTCTCCGTACCTGTGGGTGTCTACAGAGTGTGCACTGTTCCTGTTCTGCAGGTATTTCTCTGTGATGCCATGAAAGTTTTCAGACACCGATCCCAGGCACACATCGGGTCTAAACAGGTTCAGGGAGGGCTCCGGGCAGCGGGACGCCTTCTTCAGGTACTTTGCTCTGCCCGCTTCATCCAGAGAATGCCACTGGCCAACCAGCTGAAAAGAGGGAGGATATTCAGTTTCAGTTTGGCTCAGATGAAGTGATGTGGAAGAAGATGCTGGAGGGGACAGGAACCCTTTCTTTTGTGAATCAGTACCTGCAGAACAGCAGGATTTCTGCTGGAAACAGGCTCCGCCCCTTCAGTGGAGTCTTTTAGCTTCCCCAGCTTTTTCTTGGAAAACAGTAGGAACGCTCCTGACACAAACAAAAACAATTTTAATAAATATTTGACAAAATTCAGAAGCAGGAGGAGTTGGGAGGGGAGTTGTCGCAGAATGAGACTGCATAAAACATTCACAGTAGCTCAGTAAATGCCAGATTTAATCAATTAATCAATTTTCTCCCACTAAGCTGAAGCAGATTTATAAAGATAAATCAAACTTCCAGGGACTCTATCAGATCCAATCCACATTTGATTTTCTCACATCCACTAACTGCGATATTTGGAATCACTGAACCCGGTTTGGTGTGTCCAAAGAACGAGGCGAAGGTCATTTCTCTGAACACTTTACTGCCTTTATGTACTTTATATTAATCTACCCGTTGGATCAGATGCAGCCGCACCACTCTGTCTCCAACATTGTCCCCCCATTGTTTGGTTGGTCATACAAATTGCACACAAACTGGAAAGTTGGAGGCTGACTCCGCCCACAGCCGAAATGTGAAAATCCGTTCAGAGGGCTGAGGAACCGGACAGGTTTCATTACTGGAGCTACAGATCATGATGGGAGACTGAAATGACCAACAGACAGCACTTCTAAAGCTCCATTTACAAAAGTAAAAGCCAAAAAAAGTTGATTTAGAGTTTGGTTACCCTTTAGGTTTGTGTTTTTTTATTTACTTAATAAAACTTCAGGGAACTTTTTATTTATTTACATTATTATCTGGCCTTAAAGGATTTACTACCATGCCAAGGAAGTCTCTGCACTTTTTGTTTTTGCTTTAACTTATCACAAAGATGAGTTGTTTAAGCTGTGTGAAAGTTTATTTACTATGAATGTTTTTTGGGTTACATGTTTAAAGAACTTTTTTTTTTAAGATGCTGGTGAGCCAATTACTCCCTGTACTTTTACGGGTTATTTATTTGCTTTTTTATTAACTTAGGGTTTTTTTTTTAATCAACAAAGTTAATTGTTTGGATTATTCTACATTTTGATGCCAATATGTTCACCTTTACTGTTAGTAAATATAAAATCAAAAATTAATTATATATCATATATAACTAAATAATCTGAATTTTTTTAAAGAAGTGCTTAAAAGTAGAAAGGGTAAATTAAAACCAAAACTATTCAAGTGTTTAACAAAACCACACAAAAAGAATTTTCATGATAAAATAAGTTAAATATGAAACTATTTTTTAATTATCAATTTTATCAACTTTACTTTTGTGTTATCACTTATTGTACTTTATTAAGATTGTTGATGGCCTTAACGACTCTTGTAAAAACCAGATACCTCTTCGAGGATCTAGCATCTCTCTCTTCGCTTTCCAGCGTTGGATGGCGTCAAAGTGTTGACCGGCCGTCTGAGCGTCCAGCCGAGCCAAAACGCTGTCCAAACTCTGGGACCTCCTGATGACCTGTAAATAGAGTATCATTAAACAGATTGACATGTTTCCTCACACACTGTGCAACACAAAGATTGTGTGTTTGTACGTAGCACGATTTATCCCCAGAGGGCACAGAACAGCTCTCTGGGGCCCATGAGCTACACGGTGGCTGTGGCAGCCCTTTGGGCCAGTGACACCCACACAGGAGGATGCACTGAATTTGACGAGGCTGCAAGGGAACGGTCGAGCTCGGCGCCAACTTTTACGGTACCTCGAAGTTGTCCTCTATGAAGGGAAACTGTCTCGGCTGCAGGAAGGGAGTTTTGGGAATGTCCAGGCCATCTTCACCGTACAGGAACTGAACCACTGATCCATCGCTGTCCCTCACAGTCAGATCGTACTGCACAACCAGACCCTCCAGGTGCTTTATGATACATCTGCAGATAAAAGTGTTATTGGAGGTTCATTTTAAGATCAGATCTTCAGCAGGTTCTGACAATAGATTTGATAAAAGTAACTTAAAATGATCAACTAAAGCTGGAGTTTGTAAGTGTATCATTAAAAGAACAGACCATAATTGGCAGGTTGATTGTTAAAATCAGAACAATATAAACAAAGTAAGAATTCTCTTTCTATTTCTGCTCAATTGAAACATCTAAATTAATAAGATTATATAAAAAACATACCAAAAGTATGGAGTTACCTTTGCAGATATCCAGATCTGGAGGTTTTCACAGCCGTGTCGACGAGGCCTTCTCTGCCGGCCATGCAGTGAAAGAAAAACTCCTGATGACGAAGAGATACAAAAAGAAATCTGAAAACATTTGATTTTTTTATTCTGAAAAGCAAATTTTAGCCTTTACAAATATTATTGTATAACTTAAACCAAATGCTTTGTCTTAAACAAAATCAATGATGAACCTGTGCAGACTCTGAGATGAATCTGACTTTAGTTAATTACTTTATTGGAGTAAAAAAAAATAAAGAAAGAAGATGCTTATAAATTATTTGATTTTTGGTGTTATTGTTGGACTGTTTTTGATGTCTATTTACTGCAAGTTATTCTGAGTAACTATGTGTACATAATTGTAGATGTATGCATTTAAAATACGCAGAAAAATGTAATTTTCTTCATTCTGCTCTCTTTCATTTCCCCTGCATAAGATGTCTTGTGTTATTTTAATTTTTTATAGTGAAAATGAAATAAAATAAAATACAAAAACACTGGAATTGCACACAGTAATGCAATATTTTTTTTCCTCCGGGATTATGAAGTAATATCACCTCTGCAGTAAATTGAACATCAAATAAAAAAACTTTGTGGAAATAAATAAAACAAAAATCTGCTGATTTGCACTAAATATTAAAGTCTAAGTACAAAACTGTCACTAATTTAATTCATATTTTATAAATATTCAATTTATGTTTCATATTTAGATTCTATCAAAGCACTTTTTTAATATTATTAGTGATTTAAACTGAAAAAAAATTGAATTATTTTTAAATAATATAAATGAACGATGCAATAACTTTTACTGATTTATTTATTTTTTAAAAGAATGACTTAAAAGAAAATACAATAGATTGATGAGTTTGATGACATAAAATAAAAGACAAGTGATTGGCAAAACTATAGGGGAAGAAAAAGAGAAACTATGGAAAAAGAAAAGGAAAAAAGAAGAAAATAATGGAAAACAAAAAAAGGAGAAAAATGGAAAAAAATACTCAAACTGAGCTTTTCTATGGAGTTTAAAGGTCCACTTTATTAGCTGGTTTTCTTTTAGCACACAAACTTTTAAAAAACCTCAAATGATGAAAGATTCATAATTTAAAATGAGCCTCAGAGTGAGAAAGCTGTCTGATGTTTAGGGTGGAGGAACAGACTAGCTTTTCCAGTCAATTATCCAGTTTGTGACTCCACCTTCTAGATATTTCAAGCATTCCTGTACCTGAGGTTTGATGCCTGTGAG
>NW_023418565.1:0-5840 GCF_002922805.2 Oryzias melastigma
ACGTATGTTGTTTATTTATAATAAAAAAGTCATACTAATGCATGTTAAATTGTTTTTAAGAACAAATATGTAATAATAAAGAATTTTGATTTTTTTTAAGAAAAAATGTCATTCTAATGCATGTCAACTTTTTCATCTAAAAAAAGTCCTGTTAATGAATGTCAATTTTTTCCTAAAACCAAAAGAGGTTTATGAGAACTTCCTGCATGCTCCACCTCTCACAGCTGTCCTCGTTTGACCTCTGACCAACATTCTTCTGAGCAGATGACCTCACCTGTCCTTTCTCCACCTGACCCCATGTCTCCATTCTTCTGTTTTATAGTTCCAGCATTCAGGCAGCAGTTCGAACCTTCACCTCCATCCGACTCATTAAGGTCAAAGGGAGGAATCCATAGTATCCAGGTGAAGATTTTTAATCCACGTCCAAAACATTAGAACCAGACACAACAAAAATATCTCAACTCAATTTACTTTTTTTTTTTACAGTTTTTTTTTCAAAACAAAAACAAAAAACAAAAAAACTTTGAATGTTTGTGAATAAAGTCGGTCTTATGTGACAAATATCTACAGAAATTTTTTTTTTTTTTTACATTCATACTTCTAAGTTGCTGAGACTCAGACTGGAAGTTTGCAGGTTCAGAACCAGTCATGAAAATTTAAAAATGGTATGAAAGCCAAATAAAAGAAAAAAACGTTTTATTTTACACTTTTTGCAGGATTAACAAATTTGACTGAATAAAATGTCCACGTTTAATGATCGACAGAACAGTAATCATTGAACATCAGTACTAATTGTCTCTGAAACATACAGACAAAAGTCAAACGTTTGTCATCAGTTGAAGACATTCATGACATAGTCGAGGATTCTCCAGCAGTAACGTCTTTAAACGCACAAAGTTGCAGTTAGTTTTGCAGGTAAAGTAGAAAGCGTTGAGGTAAAGACGACCCGCAGGTGGAGTTTGGACCACAGGCAGCAAAAACTCTTCCATCTTTAGGGTTCTGGTCATCGACGGGGAGAGAAAACATGAATGTAAAACCATCGACCGCTCCTGCGTGACCTGAAGCTCCACAAACAGAAGATCTCCTCAGACTTGCAGGATCTCAGGAGGGTTTTCAGCTGTGGAGATCAGTGGCCTTCAGCCTCACGCCTGAGGAAAAGGAAAAACATAAATCTGTTTCATGTTCAGTCAGAACTCAAGAACATCACTGAGGTTTCCCTCAAAAAGGTTGAAGTAATTTAAAAAAGAATTCAAAGTAATTTAAGTTTACACAAAAAAATGATTTTCTTCTCAAGATTCTGAAAAAAATACAAAAATTAAAAGTTAAAATCCAAACTAAAATGTCAAACCCATTTCCTGTTCCCATTTTTCAAAATAAAAGCACTGCTTTGACATAAAGCTCAGCAGAAAACAACCAGACACAAGCCAAACTTTTGCTTTGTAGATTTCTGGAATCATGATCAAGTTTCTGCTTTTGAGACTGAAATAAATCTTGTTTGATTTCCTGGTAAACTCAGAATCAAACAGTTCAACACATTTATCTGCTTTAAATTAACTGTAAATATGAGAACTTCATCAGGTTGTTTTTTATGTTTAGAAATGGGATTCACTTGTTTTTTTAAGTCTAAAGTCACACTAATTATTTTTACTGTTTCTTCAAGTGTATTTTTTATTTAAATTTACAATTTATTAGATAGTTTTTAAATACAAGTTTAAAATGTAAATTTTGAATTTAAAAACTTGTGAATTTTTTAACTTTCATCCTCAAAATTAACATGTCTTTATTTTTCATTTACAATCTGTTTCTTCGTGTCCCTAAAGTCGGTCCTGGTCTGACCCGGCAGTCCTGGACCCTCGCGGGTCCACCGGGTCCACCGGGTCCATCAGGTCCACCGGGTCCATCGGGTCCACCGGGTCCACCGGGTCCACCGGGTCCATCGGGTCCACCGGACCGTCCCGTTCAGCTTCCTCACATGACAGACAAATCTGTGTTTTTAAAAAATCTTCTTCCTCGATTTTAATCTCCATTTAAGCGGAAATACTTCCATATCTTTCAAAATGAGGAGAAATCCGGAACCGACGCGGAGCAGGCGCGCGGCGACCGGGGGCTGCCGCGTGCACGCGCACACAGGGATCCAATAATGAACTCATCAGCGGCGCGTGAACTGAGGAGCCCGCCTTTTAAAGTTTTCTATCTCTAATTTGGATGGTTTCAAGCATAGATATCATAGAGAGTAGATGCCGCATTGGCTGCTGGAGCGCAGGAATTGCGGCCGCCATCTTGGACCGGTCGTCCTGTCGCCAAGACAAACAAAAATAAAGAAGACAAACACAAGATGCCTGAGCATTGTGCGGCATATGCCTGCTCAAATCGGCGGACTATTGAAGCCAGGGATCGGGGGATTACCTTTCACAAGTAAGTTTGAACATTTTTATTGGTTTTATTTAGGGAATAGAATATATTATTACTGTGTTGTTATCGACACCAGTGGAATCTTTGACAGCTAACGTAGCTATCTAGTGCTGGTGTTCACTCAGCTATGAAGGCTAACTGAGACTTTTTAAATCATATATTCCATAAAAATGGCACAACAATGCTACTGTAGAAATAAAACAAATATAACTGGTATTAAATATCTTTCATTGCCATCCCACTCCACTGATTTGCAAATAGGAACAACTGAACATCTGACTATAGAATAGTTTGAAAAGAAACTTACTCATGATTTTAGCTGCTTGGTTTATCATCAATAGAAATGTGAAATTTTTTATTTTGATGACAAAACAAAAGGTTCTAATAAATTTGAAGGATGAAATAAATAGAAAAAATGTAATAAAAAATGTAGATAGAAAATTGAAAACTAGGAATTAAATTGTAAGAAGAATGAAGAAAACAAGATTGACTTCCTTTATCATGCATATCATGTTTGTGTAGACTCTTCTGAATCTCTCTCTCTTTTATTTAATTTCGATTTTAAGGTTTCCCAAAAAAGATGAGAGAAAGAAGTGGGAAGTGGCCTTAAGGAGAGAAGGCTTCACTGCAACTGACTCGTCTGTGCTCTGCAGTGAACATTTTAAGCCAGAAGATTTTGACCGGACCCGTCAGATCGTGAGACTGAAAGATGGCGTTATTCCGTCAGGAAGCACAAGGAAGAGGCCCTGTAAAGAAGTGCTCTTCCAGGGGTTTTAGCTCATGTCCAACTTTCAAGAACATTTTGTAAATATGGTTTAATGGTTTGTCATGTTTGTTGTTCACCTGGTTTCTCTCTCTCTCTAAAAACTATATGTAGTTCACTTTCAGCTTTTTCCCTTTCGGGGTCGCCACAGCGTAACAGCACCCACTGTTTGGCATCAGTGATTTGGCAGAGTTTTTATGCCGGATGCCCTTCCTGACAAAACCCTGTACTTGAGGGGCACAGGGACCCAGTTAGGCAGCAGCGTCAAGGGTCTTGCCTAAAAACTATATATGATTTATAATTCTGTAAGTATATTATATTGCATATATTATATTTATATTCTATCTATATATAAGGAATATAAAAACTGAGTTTGAGTATCTCTATCTCTTTCTAATATATGTATATATGATTTATAATTCTACAAGTATATTATATTAATTCCTATCTATATATAAGAACTATGAGACTGAGTTTGATTATCTCTATCTCCCTCTCTAAAAATATATGATTTATAATTCTGTAAATATATTGCATATATTATATTTGTATCTTTCTCTTTATCTTTCTAAAATAAATCTGTATGTGTTCATATATATTAAAATAGCTGAGTCTTTTATTTATTTTTTGCTTCTATTACTGTTAAGCCCAGAATAAATGATAAATTCTGCCAACCCATGTGTACTGGATCATAGCTAAATGTATGATGTTTGCAACAAAAAAACAATTTTGAAAATCAGTAGAGTATTCAGCGAGTTATGATCGATTAAGCGCGAGGACTCTTCGTTGCGCCTGTCAAACAGATTACAACAAGTGGAGAGGGCGACCGGTCCAAGATGGCGGCCCCGCGGCTCGTCAGCGCCAATAGAAAGTTGCGGTCGATGCGGCATCTACTCTATATTATATCTATGATTACAAACATATGGTTTTGACTAAACAGCGCGTTGGCAGATTTGAATTATACACAATATGTTACATATAAATAATACAGCAAAATGAAATATAAAGATAAATAAATATAAGTTTGAAGGCTTTTCTTTCACAAACGTACAGTTTGAGCCACGGTGCATGCTGGGAAATATGTGATGCAATTATAGCTGGCTAAGCTAATTGCAAAAACAAGGGTTTTTACCGTTTCTATAATACCATTTCTATCTTTTACTACAAGTTAAGTTGACAACATGAGAGAACCTGAAAAGCCTGAACCCAAAAATCTCCACCTAATGTTAGCAAGCATGCTAATGCTAACCAACGATCGAAGCCGTCTCCGTCTGCCAAGCCCGCCGCGGTCACAAATAGTCACATGAATTCAATGCACGAAACACTGGAAACAACTTTCTGAACCAAGAGGACCCCCCTCTTCCGGGTACACCACATGCCTCTCCTGATGGCAAGATGAGAACAGCTACGGAGGTCGAGACGTCTACTCTTCTCTCGCAGCTGTCGGCGCTAAACTCAGCTAATGAACTCGAGGTCAGACAAGCTTGGAAACTTGGTCAGTGGGGAGATTTCAGGAATGACAATGAGAATCTTTGGACTTCGTTTGCACTGAGCTAATCGACATGAAGGCGAGAGTTGTCACCACGGAAGCACAACTTGAAAAATACCAACCAGTCATTGAATCACATAAGAAGAGGATCTCTCACCTGGACAGCTGCTCCCGCCGCTGGAACCGGAAACTTTGTGAATGTGGCGGGAAGGAGAATCAAGATGTGCGTCAAGAGGTTATCCGCATCTGCCAGACCATTTTATTGGAGGAGAAAGATAAATTCCAAATGTTGTGGATACCGTGCACCGACTTGGCCCCCCAAAACCAACAACAACCAGCCGAGAGGACTCATCATCCGGTTCATCTCGAGGATCTGCCGGGATCCTGTTTGGCGCGCAGCCAAGAAGTCCGCCTTCCTGAAGGATGCATGTCTGGGGGGATAAGGGGCGGGGTTACACAGCTCAGCACCATAAGCCACACCCACGCACAGAGATTTAACAGGAATGATGGCTTTTTAAGACATTTAGGATGTAGAATTTTTGTTAAAAACTTCACTGTCCTAATTAAAACCCCACTGAGAACGTGTATAGAAAATAAAAAATATGTGTTGTAGGGGGACTTTAAGAAGCTCAGGTGTGAAAAGTTCCAAACTATGATCAAAAATCAGTTCATCATCGGTTTTACAACCCTGAGAAAAACTGCATTTTTCCCCTACCGTATGATAAGTGTTTTTTAAAGTATTTGCGATTCTCAATACAGCATTGATTTATTGTAAAACTCTCAACAAAATGCAGAAGCACCACACTGACAATTGCCCACAAGCTGGAAGCTTTGATTGGAAGCAAACAGACCAATAAGATCATTCATATAAAGTGGCTAAAGCATGCAACTACTATTGTAGCGTCTTAAAAAAGACTTGCAAAACAATAAAGTTTAAGCTAAATAAACCTAATGCCTTTTAGTTAAAACCACACAGCCTGCTTACCTGGGCTGATGGTCTTCTCGGAGATGAAGCCGACCTCGAAGTTGTCAGACGGGATGCTGTGGATGGATGACAGCGGGATGTTGATCTCTGTGCTCGTCATCCACGTCGATTCCGTCTCCTTGGTCCAGCTCTCCAGACAGTCAGGCTCCAGAGCATCAGTCCTGCTCGCCCCACGGCCCATAACTCAGCCT
>NW_023418566.1:0-5768 GCF_002922805.2 Oryzias melastigma
GTACGGACCACGGATAATCCGTGATCCGCAACACCCCTAGTTTCTATGGTTACTGCATGCGTTTCTCGTATAGTTAAATGTTAACAGCAGAGATGAAAGCACATAAGGGTTTTTTTATGTTTATAAAGTTCAGTCAGTCTGAAAAACAAAACCTTTTTTATTTTTTAACAACAAAGCTGTTGTGTTTTATGATAAAAAAAAGATGCAATTTCTAAATGTGGTTTACGTTTCTTTTATTGTCGTGCACCTTCTCTGACAAACAAATTTGCTGTTTTCGAAATGAACAGTATAATTATAATAAAGACAAATTTGTTAAACACAAATTAACGAGGAAGGAAGGAAAAAAGATATATATATATTTTTTTTTTACAAAACTGCTTTCTCGTTAAGTTAATGTAGTGTTGAAAAATCAACAGATCTGCATTGAATCTTGCTGAAGAGGAAAAAATAACTTTTTATGTCACAATTTGTTTGGTTTTATTGTTTTTTCAGAAGCGTGAAATCCCAGATTATCTTTGTGGAAAGATCAGCTTTGAGCTGATGAGGGAGCCCTGCATCACACCAAGTGGAATCACATATGATCGCAAAGACATCGAAGAGCACTTACAGGTAAAGGTTTCATTGAACTCTTTAGATGAGCACGAATAGTTTTGTTTTTTTTAAATAAGTTTACTTTAAAGACACACTCCGATCATCTTTTGATCTATTTCCAATGGTCTCTTAATTAGTACTGTCATGCAATTTATTTTTTGTGATTAATGAATTGTGACCTGTAATTAATTATTTGATTTTAATCAATTTATTTTAACCTAATATTTGCTGTTATAAGCCTCATTTTGAGGTATTTTATTTAAGTTTGTGACATTGTGGCACTGTAAAAGATGAAAATATTTTTTTCCAACCCCTGAGGGGTAATTTTTATTTAAATCTTAATCAAATAACAACATAAAAAAAACAGTAGTTCATTAGAAATTCATCTCTGAAGTTGTGGGCGGGACCGTTGGCGTGGAGCAACCCCATCCCGCCTTCCTGTTGCTAAAAGCTTGAGTCACAAATAGGATCTTTTTCAACCAGCATTTTTTCATCTGCTCCTGATTCACAGCAATTTGAACTAGAAAAGTTGCATTACCAATAATACTAGTGCGAATGCTTTTTGCTGAAAGTAGTTGCTGAAGATGCTGAAGCTTTTTGCTGAAAATTGTAACATAATTTCCTTTAATTGCTGAAGGGATTTGCTGAAAATGCAAAAGCTATTTACGAAAAGCTAAATTTGCTAAAAGACTGGACATTTCATTTAAGAACTATGTAATAGTACTGAAGTTGACCTAAATTTCTGAAAGATTTATAGTAAAACTGGTTGAAAATCCCTAATACTTGAAAATTTTGAAAAAATATTTAGTGTTGCTTAAATATGAGCTAAACTCCAAAATGGCCCAAAATTCCTCAGTAAACTAAATTAGTCAAAAACGTTAGCCTGTTGCTAAAATAGAAGCTAAACTCTAAATTAGGGTCATCTGGACCCCACAAGACAGCGGGCTGTACTTTTTCTTTCAAGGATTTTTAAAATTTGTCATGGGAGGGATCACACATGAATATAAGGGCGGGGTCATCTAGAGAGATCACAGGGGCTAAATATCCTCCATTACCACTAAAGTGCCACACAAAATGTTAAAAACAGCATTTTCATCAGAGTGGGTCTTTAAGTAAACCTTCAAGTACTGAAGGATTCTTGTAAACATCTCTATCTGGATCTTTGCAGCGAGTTGGACACTTTGACCCGGTCACCCGGAGCCCCCTGACCCAGGATCAGCTGATCCCCAACCTGGCTATGAAGGAAGTGATCGATGCCTTTATCCAGGAGAACGGTTGGGTGGAGGACTACTGAAAACAAAACAAAAAAACACCTCCCATTTCTCCCTCATGCCCTCCCCGCCTCGTACTCAACACAAAGCCTGAACTACTGACGGCTTCTGGAAACAGATCACCCCTTGCCTGGATATGCATCGTACACGAGCAGGAAAAGCCGCACTCTGGACTGCCTGATGGGAGCCATGTATCTCGGTTTGCCTCCTCCCTGCATTCAGTCTTTGCTGTAAAACTTCTCGCTGCAACTCTCCACGGCTCAGTGTTCATATGCTGCTCCCTTTAAGAGCCTTTCTTTCTCTGTCTTGTTTTTCATTCTTTCCTGTTCGACTCTTCTGTAATCAAACGTCTTCAGGCCTCTCTTGCACACTTCCTGCTCTTCTTTCCTTCTGTTTCTGAGTGCCACAGTTATCGACAAGTTTCAAGTGTTACACGTAGAACACTAATATTAAAGAAAAAAGCATAAAAATGGATCATTTTTAGCTTTTGATTTGGCCTTTTTTTCACTAAACAATGTTTGTATACGAGTTTTACATCGAAAGCACAGGTTCATCACAGTTTTACTGCAAGATTTCTCATGAACTCGACACAATTTTCTTTCCTTTTCATATCAGACACCCCCATAGCAGACAATTCAAATCAGCTGAATGTATAAATGATGTATTCCATAGAATCTTTTTTTTAAAAATAATTCAAGGTGTTTTTGTATTTGATTCATTTGAGGTCATCATTTAAAGCCTTGAACAGGAAGCGTGATAATGAAATGCTGCATATAAAGAACGTTTTCATGTTGCTGGGTTTACATTCAAATCTTTCAACCAGATCAGACTCTGTCCCCCCCGCCAAATCAAAGAAATGCTGGAAGACTTCCGACCATCTTTCATCCATACCTCAGTCCAAGTGTTTGTGTGCTGGAGCTCCAGCATTTTCGGTTCCGTGCTTGTAGTCGGCCGGTTTTCCAGCTGAAGGTGTCTGTGGTTAAACGGGCTTGTTGGTTGTCGTTTGTTTTGGGGTGCAGACATTGTACATAATTTTGCTGGTCTTACTCAAAACGTTATTTCTTGATGATATAGTTTCTTTTTTTCTGGAGAAATCCTAAAGCTTGAGAAATTGTATTAAATGTAGATATGTTGATAACAGAAATTCCGATTCCATTCATTTGTCCCCGTTTAAGCATAAATTTGGGAGTATGTATGTTGTGATGCTAGTGGATCATTAAAGGAGATACAAAGAGTGAATGGAACTCTACTGCTTATTAGACATTTAATAATAAAAGTTATTGCAAAACTTTTTTTTGTTTCTCTAAATCAGAAATTACTTAAAAACCTTTTGTCTCTTTTGTTGTTGGAGTCCAGCCCACATGATGCTGTTGTGTAATTTCTTATTTGGCCACTAGGTGAAGCCCCTGTTCACCTTTTAACTGAGACAATTAATTAAAACAATTCAAAAATATGAAAATTTAACATATTTCTGCTAATTTTGACCCAAACATTTAAAAGTTATCTATGGATGAAAGTAGAAAAAAAGAGTTCAGTCACAATTGGGTAGAAACCGAACTTTAGAGTATTAAAAACAGTAGTTTCTTATTTTGGATGTTTATTTTTTAGCATTACACTGCCATATTTATTAAAATCTTTGCAATGTTAAGTCTTTATTGACTTTTTAGACTATATAATAAATTCCTCCAGCCAAAGTTGGAGGAATTCATTCAAATATTCAGGATCTAACTGAAAGTATAAATCTTTTTATTACTAATAATTGAATCAAATCAACTTTATTTTCTATTTCAGAAGATCACCTTAAACAAATGTTTGAATGTGTGCTTGATGCAGCTTTTTATGTGAACTTGTGTCATTGATTGTTAGTTCAAATTCATAGTCCTTCATGTTTGATACTCGACATCAAGGGTTGGATTGGAGGGTTAAATCCCCGGATTTCTGCTTAGTGCTTCAGCAGGGATGGTAATGGTTTCTCTGGAAGTCAGAAGGCTGAAAGTGATCCTGAGTCAGCAGCTTCCCTGAAATCACTAATGAAGAGACGTAAACAAGAAAACCGAATGTTTTTGGTGAAATAATGCTGCTTCAGTCACGAGGGAGTGCAGCCCTCGCACACCGGGCCTTTTGTCTCGCTCCTTCAGAGCGCTGACATCACAGCCTGCATGTGCTAGGAGGGGAGAGCACCAAAGCAGTGCTGCTGGGACTGACCTTCCTGCACAGAGGAACCACAACGCTGCATCAAAATGGTAAAATAAATGTGATTTATTAGAAAATGCAGATATAATCTGATTATA
The DNA here is from genome assembly GCF_002922805.2 of Oryzias melastigma. Classification (NCBI taxonomy): domain Eukaryota; kingdom Metazoa; phylum Chordata; class Actinopteri; order Beloniformes; family Adrianichthyidae; genus Oryzias; species Oryzias melastigma. The sequence continues at coordinate 4,154 of NW_023418566.1, forward strand.
TAAATGTTTAGTGATGGTGATTCTGTTGTGTTTACAGAGTGTCAACAATGTACTTCTCCTGAGTGTTGCTGTCATGTTGTTGACTCCCTCCACCGCCACACAAGGTATGGATTTAAAATTCACGATTATTTACAAATCCATCAGTAATCTAGGGATACTTATCTTTTAAGGGTTACTAATGATTTCTCCAGAAAGGTAAAATAGCTCAGATTCCAGTTTTTCTATTTATAATGAATAATTTTCATTGTTTTTAATAGCTGATTTTTAAAAAAATAAACTTAATATTCTCTTGAAAGACAGCAGTTTAAAAACTCTATAAACAAGAGGCAGATGTTTAAGTGTAAAAAATGATCTGGATGGTTTTTAATCTTTCATTTTTCTTTCTCAACACTCTTTTGGTCGTCTTCTAATACAGGAAAGTTCCAGCAGAACTTTCTGTTAAAACTTTTTCATCAGGCAAAAACTTTTTTGAATTATATCCTTTGGATGTTAAAAATACATATTTTTTAAAGAAGCATACTTAAAAACAAAAAATAGTCATGATCAAAAACAAGTTTTATAAAGATGCCTGGATTTTATTGACAAGCATTGTATATTAAGTGGTAAAATATTGCTCTAACTATTTCTTTTTCATTTTTTTTTATAAATATTAAACATACATTGTAAATAGAACAGTTACATTTAAACGTTTTCTCCGCTCCTGTGGTTTTATAATCATTATATTTCCATTAGTGCAGATATTTCTAAACCCTAAAAAGCCTGAAGTTGGGAGTCGATAGATTCACAGAGAAAAAATACATAAAGAAAAATACAAAAAGAATACTTGCATGCAGTTTGTTTGATGCTCAAAAGCAATTCAATTATATTACGAACAGTATTTGATCAGAATCAATGTATATTTAATCACCTATTTCCAGTTCTGAGGTGTCCATTTGCATTATTTAAAATATATATATATATTTTATGGTGTTTTTTATTTACCAGTAAACCAAGAAGTTTATCACTTAATGTACATGTCAGATACATTTTAATTGTTTATTAATACAAAAGCTTATAGACTAGAGTTTAGTTCAGATACAAATCGTTAAAGTGTAAAACTGCATTTACACATACAGATTTTTTAAAACAAAAATTTGATCCTAAACCAATGTTGTAATGCTTATAGTCAATACTTAAGAATATAAATAGAGAGTTTTGATTTTTTTACTTCTTACATTTGTAATTCCAGTAGCAACAGATTGATCATATTTATCACAGGGTGTATTTTATTTTGAAAGGGTGCTGCTGTCAAAAGTAAAGGAAATCTAAATTGTCATATTTAACACAAAACATATGCAGCTGTAGTTCAGTGATTTTAAATAAACACTGGAGTTTATAAGTGCCCATTTATGCAAATATGCATTAAAATACTGATTTTTTTTATAACTGTAAATAAATTCAGGGATTAATAAAATTAAAGGTCATAAAAAGCTTAAATAAACGTACTTTTCTAAACACTGAAGTGAAGCTTATGGCTCTTGCGAAGTTTTGTTCAGTAGTAAACTGATCCCCGTTCTAGTTGAGTCTCCAACATATAATGGCAACAGTTAAGCACGGAGGAGGTAGGTTCATGGTT
>NW_023418567.1:0-5767 GCF_002922805.2 Oryzias melastigma
TGAACGAATGCAGTTTTGCACAATTAGATGATTGTTCTTCACAATACGAACACAGAGAAAAGTGGTTTTAAATTAGTGACAATGTAAAGATTTGTTCTTTTTCAGATCACTTTTTTTAGACTACTTCAGATATTTTTATTTAATTTTTTTTCTGTGTTTTTGTTTCCTTTAATCACAGCTGGTTTAAATTTCATCCTCAGCTGTTTCCAGATCCTGGAATGACTCCTCTGTCTATTTAAACCAATGGATTTCTGTTTGTCACTTCTTTATTTTTAACTCTTCGTTTCAAGTTTACTATATTCTAGTTTTGTTGAGTTTAAGTTCTTTTTGTTGCCATGTTTGCATTCTGTGAAGTTAAATTACTTTTTTAAACATTTATTTTTCTGAATTGACTTGTTTTCCAATTTAAAACGAGCATTTAACACAAAATCTACTATTTTAACAGATTCTTTATTTATTTTCAAACATTAAAGTTAGACGTTATTCTTCAAATCTTTCTATGCTTTAATATTTCCACTTAAGGTGGACTTTTCCTGTGTTCAGAGAGCCAATACCACCTTATCTTTGTTCATGGAGTAAAACCAAAATCCGCACAGAAAGTCGGTTATTATCCATCGGAGATCAAAATACCAGGAAATCGCCAGAACACCTCATGTTCGCCCACTTCTCCTCAAACTCCAGAGGTCCACAAATCTCCCTGATTAAGAATCACAATGGAATCCAACAAACTTCCAAACATTACAGTGAAATCCAAAACTGCAGCTGACTGAAGCCAAAGCTGTCTCTGTCAGAAACCCGGCTTTATCATTCGAAGTGACTTTCTGCACTTCTGTTCCAAAAGAAATTCCCTTTTCTCACAACACTCAGGAATGATTCATGTGGATCCACACCGAACAACAGAAGGAAAACTAGAAAAGTTACGTTACCTGCGATGATGCTAGTGTGAATGCTTGTAGCCGCTGAAGATGCTGAAGCTTTTGCTGAAAATAATGAAGCAATTTACTTTAATTCCTGAAAGCAAAATGTTAAAATTTGATAAAAGACTGGAAATTTGGTTAAAGGACTTTAAAGGGGCGCTGAAGTTAACCTAAATTTCTTAAAATTTTGCAGTAAAATTGCTTAAAAATCCTCAATACATGCCAATTTTTCAAAACTATTTAGTGTTTTGCTCAAAAATGAGTTAAACTCCGAATTGGCCCAAAAAAACTCAGTAGAATCCAAATTAGCCAAAAAAGCTAGCTCATTGCTGAAATACTAGCAAAATGCCAAAGTAGCATAAAATTCTTCAGTAAACTAAATTAGTCAAAAACGTTAGCATGTTGCTAAAATAGAAGTTAAACTCTAAATTAGCCTAAGAATCACTGTTTTTCATTAAAAACAATTATAGTTTTAGGATCATAAAAGTTTGGTAATTGACCAAGAAAATGTAACTGAACTGAGGAGGTTAAAGCAGCAGAATGTAAATGTGTTGAATTTCATGCACTAAAGACTTACGGACGTGTAAACATAATCCAGTTTTCACCACAACCAGATGTGACATCAGTTTCTCTGTTATGACAGCGATCGAGTCATAATGCTGCTGATATGAGAATCACTCTGATTATGTAGATGAAATGTTGTCGGAAGAACAAATATTCTGATTTATGACTCAAGTTGCTCGTTTTTCTGAACATTTCTGCAGTCAAACAGAAAAATGTGAAACTTTCAGATGGATTAAATCCAAACTGACGAGGTCATTTTAATCCTGTTGCATAATCCAAAAACAGGTGTGTGGACTCCAGAAAGATCCGGTTTATCGGGACGATGTGAGCGCTTATATGTATATATATATGTTAAAATGAGTTAAGATTCAATAGACTAAAGAAGTAAAGCTCTGAGAAAATAAATCTACAATCAAAGAGCGGGAAAAACGGTTGCAGGTCGACAGCAAGTCAATTAGAAATGAACGTCTAGATTTCTGCCTGACGGACATGATCGCCTCATTAAACGGTTTGAGCTCTTTTGGTCTAATAGATTAAAAAGAAGAAACATCAAATTCTGACTGTTTTTTATGTCCATCTTCTTGATCAGCAGATAAAAAATCTGACCAAACTCACCTGGACAACTATTTTAAAGGCCTAAACTACAGGAATCGACTGTTTTGGAAAAAATCAAGTCCTATTTACTGGAGCTTCACTACAGTAAAAAAACAAAAATAAAAATGTCCTGAAGATCATTTTACTGTTAATTTTTGTTTGTTTTATTATACTCTTTTGGAAAGTTTTATTTAAATAATTTATCATACATGAACTGGTACTTTATGGGTTGTTTTGATTTAGATTATAGATTTAAAATGTCTTTTAAATTTTACATTAGTTTTATTGTTCTTAATTTTATTTTTAAATTAATCTGCACACTAGTATGAATAAATGAATGAACTTTATTTATATAAACCTTTATGACTCCTTTCAGTGTACCAAAGTGCTTCACAATAAAAGAAAAAGATTAAAAAATAGAAAAATAAAGGACAAAATTTTAAAAAAGCAATAAAACCAAAAAGAACCTTTTTTTCCCAGTGTGACATGAAATTTTGCAAAAATAATGATCAAATTAGACTTTTTCTTCAGTGTTCGTCAGTTTTTATTGAATCAAAGATTAGTTTTGCTACAGATTGATGAAACATATACTGACAGTTATTATATTAATAACTAGATTCCAGTTTTAACATTTATTTTTCAAGAAATAATAAAAATTCACAAAAATAATAATGAAGTGTATTTGTGGTCTTATTTACTATGTATTTGCTTCAGTTTATAGTGGTTTTACTAACAAGGTAATTTTTCCAGATAAATAAAGTTCTATTTATTTTATTAGATTTTTTTATTGAACTGTATCTTAATTTAATTTTTTAATCAATTGTAATTGCTTTTGTTTTTTTTAAATGTTCATTTTATTTTTTTCATATCTATATTTACTTTAATTTATTTAATTTAGTTGTAATTTAAACTGTATTTTTAAGTGTGTGAATGTGTACGAATGGTTCTGTGACTGTAAAGCGCTTTAGGTCTAGGAAGGTAGAAAAGCGTCATTCAAGTATACGCCATTTACCATTACATTTATTTTGAATTTATTTGAATTGAATTGAATTTATTTTATTTATTTAATTCTTTCATTTTAATTTTAATTAAATTTCATTTTAATTGATTCTATTCTATAGATTTAGGTCAAAACACCATTTTCTTCTTTTAGTTTTCCTATCTTTGCCTTTCGACTGCAGTGAAGCTCCTCTTCGCTGTTGCTGTGAGGTAATAACAACATTTGGTTCAGATTTATGAGATATTTGGGTAGAAAGACAAAAGTGTTCCATGGATCTGATTCATGTGCAAAGATGATGACACAGGATAACCCTCTGATCCGTCTGAGCCAAACCAGTGACCCAGATCTGATGTGAAAGTGTGCCACCATCTGCCCATCCCAAGCAGGAGCCCGCCTCCGATGAATCTGCAGAACCAGAGAGTCAAGAAAAGAGGAAAACCCGAGAGCATCCTCCTCCCACGCCACCATGGTGGCCACGCCCCCTTAATGGAGCCTTTAAACCTGTTTCTGAGAAGCTCTCAGTCGTGGGAAAGCTCCTGAAAGCCTTAAATCTGACAGCCGCCGCAGCCGTCAGCGCGGCACACGGCGCACTCCTGTGGTATCTGACTTCTGCTCAGAGCAGACGTTTCATCTGCCACCAAGAGAGCTTCCATCCAGCAGAACCGATCAGGGAGAAGAACTTCCCTTCCAGCCCGTCATCCGTCTTCTCCGACGGCTCCTGCAGATCCATTCCTGGAGTCTGAGGGAGGAATAAGAGCAGCTGTTTCTTTTTTTAAGCTGGTGTTTGCACATCACACATCACACCCTGCACCTCTTAGAGGCTGTGTGGAGTTTTCCTGAGCATGTGAGTCACATTGAGCTCCATCAGGTTCACCGACAGACCGTGGAAGCATGTGAGGCTGCAGAACAAGAGTCCAGAAACGAGAAGACCCAGATCTCATGAATGTTTTTGGGACATTTTTCAGATGAAGAAGAAAATTACACTAGAAATTTAATTTCAGAGTATTTAAGTTAAATCATGAATCAGGAGCAGATAGTAAATGTAAAAGGTCGTATTTATGACCTTGGAAATACGCCGGGTCCATCCCATTCTGATCATCCACTGCAGACAGATCGATCCATGAACGTCTTTGTTTTCCTCGCCTGAGCAAACGTATTCTCACTCCCAACTCATCATGTGTAGACGTGTGATTCGGACTCCATCCACGTCACTTTTTAATGTTTTAGGTGTCCCTACTCGTCTTTTTTTGACATTTTTTTCTGCCTGTACCAATATTTTCCCTTTTAAGTATATAAAATAAAGTTTCCTTTTTCTTAATTAGAAATACAATGACCCATAGAGAGATGGAGATATACAAACCAACATTACTATACATCATATTTCAAAAATATTTACAGTTATCCCTATAAATTAACATAATTACGTTTATGTTTAATGGACAGAAAAAAAAAATCTTCATAGAATTTGAAAATATACTTTTTTCTATGGAAAACTTTATTTTGTTTCCTTAAAAAATCGTTCAGATCCTGTCAGACTATAAACTGCAAAATGATTTAAACATTTTGTTTGCAATTTATTACTATTTCTAAAAATGTTATGGACAGAAAAAAAATGACTGCAAATAAACCTCTAAGAGCACTAAAAATATCAGCCCCAACATTACAATACGAATTAACTGAATTCACAATTTGATCGTCTCTATTTAAAAAACATGATTTGAAAATAATCAAACTTTCTTTTGCATAAAAAAAATAATATTTTCATGATTCCACATCACAGAGAGCTACAAAAAAACTAATATAGAATAAAAATAGGGTCTTCAAATGTGAAATCTCCTGGATAATTCACTGTAATTGACAAAAATCTAACTAAAGGTGAATTCAGTCCATGAATTGACTGCACTGTAATTCTTATTCACAAGCAGCATTTAGCTCGATGCCGAGAAGGCGGGAAAAATGTCTCCTCTTCATTTTCGGGACAGAATGTCTCCTGGGGGTCATGAAAAGAGAAGCCGGAGCCAAATAAAAGACACAAAAAATAAGATGTTTTCACATGTAAGCAAATCAATTTGGGCACATTTCAAACAAGTAAGGACTCTGAAGACTTTGAAGAGCTGGACGGGTAAATTGCCAAAACAGCCTAAATTAGCCAAACCAGCTAGCATGTAGCTGAAATATTAGCTGAACTCCAAAAGAGTCTAAAAAATCTTAGTAAATGCCAAAATAGTCCAAAAAGCTAACAGACTGACAATTTTTAAAACTTTAAAACCAAAACTTTTTACCATAATTATGAATAATAAAAAGGCAGGAATATTATTACAGAATAAATCAACTTAAACCTTAAATAACTTTCAATATTTTACTCTCTATACAAATATATTTTGTCAAAATTATACTAGTTAGAAATAAGTGCAAGATAACATTGGGTCATCGATAATAATAAAATGAAATGGTCTGGAGGGCCGGATCCGGCCCCCGGGCCTTGACTTTGAGACGTGATGTAAACAGTTTCCCAAAGTATTTATAGGAGCACATTTGCTTTTGTGTATCGATTTGTTCAGATGTTTGCACCGACTGCAATCATCCTACCGAGTTTGTTAGCCTCAGAATTGCGTCTCTCTTATTTAAAATCTTTCATCTGGAACCCTTTAACTCCTTTCACACATCACGCAGAGGCTTCCGTCCTCCGTTG
>NW_023418568.1:0-1267 GCF_002922805.2 Oryzias melastigma
AACAGAACAGCTCTTAATAATGGAGAGTTCAATAGGAAAAACATTAACTTTAGAACATTATAACCAGTTTTGTTGTTAATTTTACACTGTAAAAACATGTCCCATAGAAATACATAAAAAAAATTATATTTTTACAAAAGAATTCAGAAATCTAGAGTATTTAACTGCTGGAAAAATGTCTTATTTTTCTTGCAATTTCATTTTTTCTTGAAATTTTACCTCCATGAGATTCAGTTTTCTGCAATGTACCAGGATAAAAATGTGATCTCATTCTTCAACTTGGCAATTTTCTAACATCTTGAATAATTTATGACCATTTTATGAGGCTAAAAAGACTTTTTTGTGGCATTTTACAATAATTGATAAAAAAAAAAACATAAAAAATGATTCACCTTTCATAAAGGACAGATAGAGGTTGTCTCTGGACAGACTACACAAACTTATTTGGGAAACAAAAATGGAACTTGTGTCAATATTTTGGGTCAAAATAACTTTTAAAAAGTGGAAAAGTGAGCTAAAAAAGATTTTGTTTGACTTGCTTCGAATATTACATTTTGTACAGAAATACACACATTGTTGAACAGATAAGAAGTGAAAAATTACAAAAATATTCATTAAAAATCCTTTAAACTATTTGATCACAGCATTAGGTAATGGATTACGTTTTAGAAAGCTTGGCTAATCTTATCTAATTTATTTATTTTTATTACAAATTTATGCTTCATTTATGTACTTTTGGGATTTTTTTTAACTTCCTAATACAAAGAAAAAAGAATCTACAGAGTAAAAACAAGCCTCATCGAAGTAAATAGACAATTATTAAAATGTGAAACCTTTTTTATGAATGAAAAAGGTGAAAAAAATGGATCTTACCAACATAAATAAATTATAAAAAATCTTGTCACTAAGATGTTTTCTTGAACTAAGATTGTTTTGTATGGAAACCCCAAAGGGACATTATAGGGAAAAAAGAAAAAAATAATAATAATAAAAACGTTTCTGGTATACTATCTGGTGTGCACCAGATAGTAACCTGAGAAAAAAGTTGTTTTGTTTTATTTATTTTTTTTTTACAGTTACTATCTATATCTACACACTGAAAAGATTCTGGTTGCTATCTGGTGTGCACTAGTTAGCAACATGAAAATATTTCCTTCTAGTATCTTCTACTATACTGTCTGGTGAGCACCAGATCGTAACCATCCGTCCATTTTCTTGACCACTTCTTCCCTTTCGGGGTCGCGGGGTGCCGGAGCCTATCCCGGCT
>NW_023418568.1:5186-5764 GCF_002922805.2 Oryzias melastigma
AGTAAATTGTAGGACTATTCAGAGCTGAATAAAAAACTACGTCTAATTCAGTAGAATTTTTTGCTTTTCATCATAAAATCTCAATCAAAATCTTTCTTAATTGTATTCAAAGTTGTAGATCTACTTCATTTTGAACATGAATTCCATATTTAAATATTAGATTCTGAATAAAAGTTCTGTTTTGAACTGTAAAAAAAAAAGACATTTTGTCAAAAACAGGAACTGGTGTCGTTATTTAAATATCATCATGATTTAATTCCACAAAATAAAAATCAGCATAAATATGTGAAGAAAAAATTCAGGTACATGATTGTTTGGACAAAGCAGAAACACAAAGATTGTTTAAAAGAAAGATTTTTTTAAAAAAGGAGGTAGCTTCACTTTCCGTTATACACAGAGACGACTAATTCTCCGGACTGCTCCTCAAACTGTAAATGTTAAATTTAAAGACCCACTCTGATCATCTTTTGATCCATTATAAATCCTAATGTTCTTTTAATTATGATTTTTTGGATTTTTAGCAACATGTGGCATGCAGGTTTGTGCTTTGATTGTTTTACATTCCAAGAAAATAAAAG
>NW_023418569.1:0-1432 GCF_002922805.2 Oryzias melastigma
CAGAACAACATTGGAACCATCCAGACATACAGTTTGGAGCCAGATGCCAGCTCAGACGAGGAAAATATACACGAACATGGGTCTGCTTGTTTAAAATTCATAAGAATAGAGCAAAGCAGGGAGGTTGTGGTTGGCTGAGTGTAGCACCTAAACCACAGCAACAAGCTGTTTCATGTCATTTTTGCATCTGCTTCTAAATCACGATTGAATAAAGAAATACTCAAATGCAATTTTAAGATGAATTTTATATAAATATGTCCACAAAAGCACATTAAGAACATCTTTTTCGTCAGAGTGGGTCTTTTCTAAAGATACAGTCTTAAATTGTTGGTCAAACATTTTTCTTGGTGTAATAGACAAATAGAAGTAAAATAAACCATCGAAGTTGATGACATTTGTTGTCTGAAGTGAATTTATCACTAAAAAAAGATGAAGATAACTCATAAAAAGCCTTAAGGAAATCAAGAAAAAAACAATATAAATGTCACAGTCAGACAAGTAGGAGGGAGCCCAGATGTAGAGAAGAACTTCAAACAAACGTGAGTTTCAAGAATTTATCAGCATAAACTTCATCACATAAAGCCTAAGCTAACAATCCCTCAAACACAAAGAAACACAGAAAACTTGCGTACAAAACAAGATGTGCTGACACACGTAGAGTTCATAAATACTGTTTGGTTAATCAGCAAAGTGCAAGCAGCTGTGACTGCTCAACAAATCCACAGGTGAGTGGGCGGAGTCAAAGTCAGCCTCCAAAGAAACCCAAGAAAATGACAGAATTAAAAACAAAAAAATTAAACGATTCATAACAATAATATATTATTGCTCAGACTTTTGATGAGGTTGGAGTTGAATCTGACTAACTGTAACAATGAAATGACACAAAACTTAGTTTATTGGAAAAACAATTTATGTGAAGTATGCAGGAGATAATGACAAACCTAATACAGCTACTGAAAAAAAAGCTTTGTACTGGATGGAGTTTTAGTTCCTGATAGTTATATCGGTTGAGTGTGAGGGGTGAAAGTTAGAAGTCACCCGCTCAAATCATCTTTTGATCTATTGTAAAAGTGTTACCAGTGGTCTTTAAATTCAAATCAAATTGACATTTTATTTGTCACATACATTTACATAAAAGGTATAATATGCAGTGAAATGTATTGCATGACTGTCTGAAATTATGAGGATAAGAGAATATTTACAATAAGTATAAGATATACAAGTGAAATAAAATAAAAATCTTCCAACTTAGAGTTTGCAAAGGTCCTTTAATTATGACATTTTTACCCCCCCCCCAAAAAATGTTGTTTTCTAGGACATAGTTTCTGTAGAGTGGCACAAGTTCTTTACTTTATATACATATGCCCTTTATCATTATTAAAATGCTACAAGAACATGTTAAAAGCATCAAAAACACAATTATAGTTGTATT
>NW_023418569.1:4672-5820 GCF_002922805.2 Oryzias melastigma
TCTCTGTGAGCAGGCACGCTCTGGCTGTGAACCATTAATGAGAAAATTTGGCTTCAAGTGGCCTAGTAGTCTGAACTGTGAAGTATTCACCTCAGAGTCCTGTGAACAGGTAAGGTTGTAGTCAGCTTGCAGTTTTTACATTCTGGTCCTACTTACTTAGATAAGAAAAGATATCCTTTTAATGTCACCCTGCTCATGTACAATGAGATTAAAAGTAGCACACAAGAAATAAATAATATATATATATATATATATATATATATATATATATATATATATATATATAAGCCTTTTTAGTGATTGCTGTGATGTTATCTTTCCAACACCAAGACACTTGAGATGTGGACTCTCTCCGTAAGCTTACTGTTGATATAGAGGAGGGCTTGGTCAGTGTCGTGCTTCCAGAAGTCAATAGTAATCTCCCTGGTCTTTTTGGTGTTTAGAGGCAGATTGTTCTATGAGGAGCAGGTTCACTACGTCAGGACCTCCCTTCTGTAGGCAGATTAATCAGCCTTAGAGATGAGTCCAACCACTATGGAATCATCAATGGACTTGTTGTTAAATTGCCATTGTGGGCTGGACTGCAGTATGGGTGTAGAGGCAGTAAAAAAGGGGGGTTAGCACACGGACATGAAGGGAGCCAATGCTCAGTATGTGGGTGGGGTAAAGGTAGAGTATCACATTCTGGGATACGTTTGGTAAATGATCCCTGACATCTAATGCTTTACTACCTCTTTAGGAGATCCAAAATGCTCTACATTCACAGCACCATTCACTGGCATCCACCTATAACCAGCAGGAGAAACATGGGGTTCACCAACCTGTCAGAGAATCACTGTAATGACAGAAAAACTTGAGTAATGTTCAAGGGAAACTTTAGTCAATCAGGTGTAAAAGTCATCACTAAGAATGTTCTCTTTTGCTTTTAGGATGGAGCACTTCCAGTCACACCTGTCCCTCCACCAACCTGTCAAAGAATCTCTGTGCCTCTCTGTGCTGACCTGCCTTATACTGAAACCATCATGCCAAATATTCTGGGCCACGAAACCCAGGAAGATGCTGGCTTAGCAGTACATCAGTTTCACCCACTTGTTAAACTGCAGTGCTCCCCTCATCTGAAGCCTTTCCTGTGCTCTGTCTACATGCCC
>NW_023418570.1:0-2708 GCF_002922805.2 Oryzias melastigma
TCAAGTTTTCTCAAAAGAGGAAGTAAATGTATATTTCACTGCTAAATTGTACACATCTCTTTGATCCATCAGGTCTCTGAACAAGAATCTGTTGCTGTGAAGTTCAGCAGAACTTCTGCCCGCATTGCCGACAGCATTTTGATGGAGGCTCTGTGAATCAGCTCCACTGCTTCACTCGTTCTTATCTGAGCCGCTACGAAGCTCCAAAATCCACGTTTTTAGGTGATACTGGCAGCAACGTGGCACGGAGTTTTGCTTTAGTACCCATTCCAAGTAGAAACGAAGTAGTAAATGTCTCAAAACAACCAAAACCGCGAGGCTGAATGAACATATGAAGGATCTTGTTGTTTTGGTCACGGCGTGGAGCAGCTCAAAGAGGCTCAGTGTGCTCTGCTGTGGTGGGAGGTGGAAGTGGAAAACAAAAGCAAGACGTGAAAAACGCTCATAAACAAATAAATATCACCATGGCAACATTTTAAATCGATGCAAGTATCGCCAAACGAAATATCGCGATATATCGCTGAATCGTTTTTTTCCTACACCCCTACGGTACTAACCAGCTCACTTTAGACATAAATGCAGTACAATTAAAGTAAAAATATGTGACAATCACTTTTGAGGTTTTGAAAACAAGTTTATTAAAAAGAAAAAAAATCATTAAAAAAAACAGTATTTGCACAGGAAGGTGAATAAATCCAAAATAAATATTCTTATCTCTGTCATACACGTGAATCAATCGAACAGTGGGTTGAGTGTAGGGTGGCATGCAGGAGCCCTGGGTTCAATCCCCAGGGAGTCCACTGAGCCCTATACAGATTGGATCCCCTGCCTCTGTGTCCCTGTGTCCTTCAATTACAGGGTTGTGTCAGGAAGGACTGATGCGAAACAGTCGGTGCTGTGGTGACCCCGAAAGGGATAAGCCGAAAGGTGAAGAAGAAGAAGATACACATATTTCAATCATCACCATAAACATTAATATCCGAATCAATAACATTTATTTAGCTTTATGGATAGTAAGAAACATACACTTAGGTGAATCGTCTGAACAAATAGCATTCAAGAAAAACTAACTGTAACAGTCCAAGTGCTTGTTTGCAGAAACAATTAGAACAACATTACATGCATAAAAATAACAAAAAATGTCTGGTAGGCTATACGAACTTTCATGAATTACAGTAACCAGTAATTGTTCTGTGTCTCAAAAATATCATCAAGTCAAAAGAAGGTTTTTCAGAGTCTGTAGTTTTGGGAGCAGTTTGTTCTCTCCCAGCTTCAGCATGACTCTGTATGAAATGTAGGGTGTTTTTCATAGTCTTTGGGTATTTGAGCTGAGACTGTCATAGAAATATTTTTGATTAGCATTTGATTCAACTTTGCTTTCATATGTAACCTTTGATTGAACCTCTGCTCAAATGTAACCTCTAAATCACATGCGTCAAAGTCAAGGCCGGGGGCCGGGGGCCGGATCCGGCCCTCCGGGTAATTATATCCGACCCTCCAAATCATTTTATTTTATTGTAATTAATAGCCCGATGTTAGCTTGTGCTAACTTGTATAATTTGAATAAATATATTTTTTTGGAGAGTAAAATATTAAAAGTTATTTAAGGTTTAAGTTGATTTATTCTGGAATAATATTCCTGCCTTTTTATTATTCATAATTATGTTAAAAAGTTAAAGTTTTAAAAATTGGCATTCTGCTAACTTTTTGGACTATTTTGGTATTTACTAAGATTTTTTAGGCTATTTTGGAGTCTAGCTAATATTACAGCTACATGCTAGCTGTTTTGGCTCCTTTAGGCTTTTCAAAAGTTTTTAGGCTGTTTTGGAGTTTAGCTAATATTTACATGCTGGCTGTTTTAGGTAATTAAGGCTTTTTTCTGTTTTTTAGGATATTTTGAAGTTTAGCTATTTTTTCAGCTACATGCTAGCTGTTTTTTCTAACGTTTTTGTTTTCGTTTTTTAGGCTAATTTGGCATTTAGCTAATATTTTAACTGGCTATCAGCATTTCAGCTATCAGAGTTTCAGCGTTATTAGCTATCAATTTCAGTATTTCAGCAACCTAAAGTGTGTCTTGTATTTTGGCCCCTTGTGCGATTAGACACCCCTGCTCTAAATGAACCTGCTTGTGCTTATGAGACATACGTTCAACAAAGCTGACTTCTACAGAAGCAACAGACATCCTGTTTTGCAACACCCTTTTCTAAAAGGAAGCTACGTAGGTCGCACCCATGCCTGTCAGGCAGTTAACCTTTCCAACTTAGACATGACGTGGAATGTGCAAATGCTGCTATTTTGAATTGTTTGTTGTACCCTATAAAAGCTCACGTATTCCCTCTCTGTTTTAGAATGAGACTTCTCTGCACGCTCGATCCACGTGCATTATTCTGGGTTTTTATTAAATACTTGTGTTGAACTTGAAAGGTTGTGTGATCCTTCATCGGATTCCAACAATTTTCCACCACAAGAGTATAACACCGAACAATAGCAAGGAAACTGCGTGTGAGGTTGTCCTTCACAAGACCTCCTTCCAGGGGGATGGCTGTTAATTCTGAATTTAAAAGAGGATGATTTGAAGACATAGGCCCCTCCTCTCTGATGACAGTCAGCAAACCAACACTCACATTCACAAGGTCTCATTTCCATTTGAAACCTGTATGACAAAATAACTCCATTACAACACTGAAATATTATACTACTGTCCTGCC
>NW_023418570.1:3515-5749 GCF_002922805.2 Oryzias melastigma
ATGACCTGATTGCTTGAAATAAACCATTTCATTCATTCATTCATTTATTCATTCATTCATTCATTCATTCATTATCCTATCTGCACAGTATTTTGCTCCATCAACACATGCCGAAGATGTAACCAACACGGTACTTTGTTTGAGATTATGCTTGAGCAGGAAGTTCTGAACATTTTTTGGGAAAGACGTGACCATAACTGACCTCACTTTATCACTTTATCAATTTCCAAATGAGCCTCAAAAATGATGAATCCAAGAGGAAGGCGATCACCTTCTGACGTCTTACAGCTCAGGCTTTTTGTACATTTTTAAAGTTACGAGTGTCATGAACAACCTTTTTTTTAAAAAAAACCTGTGCTTCCCTTCAAAACACATTATCCACATATCTAAAAGTGGGCCGAAGATTTTTATCATTGTTACAGCCCCAGATGTATCTGGCACTATGTGTTAGTTGTATGTGCGTAACTGAGTTGCATAACTGAGTGAATGAGCTGCAGCTGAGTGTGGACCCACCCTCCTACACCTGATCCTCATCATGCCATCTGCTGTGGACCGGTGACCGAGGGTCCACACCTCCTTAAAAGAGCTAACTTCTCCAAGCAGAGTTGGCAGCTTCTGTAACACCCTTTCCGGTGGTCAGCTTGCCCCTGGTGTAAGCGCTATATTTAAGCTCCTGTCCTCTTTTTGTGGATTTTGGTGGTGGAGCCCATGTTGAGATTCTGTGTCGGAACCTTTGAAAGTTTATGTGCTTTTAGATATACTTAGTAGTTCTGGTGGGTCTCATTTTGTGACTCTCGTGTGGAGAGATTTTTCTGTTGCGATGTAATGGTAAAACAAAAGAAAACTCTACTTGTTTAACTCCTTTGTGTTTATTTGCTTCTAACAGCAAATTAAAAGCTGCACACTGTTGCAGTGCTCCAGTCTGGATTTTCTTATTTTTATTTTTTTTTATATGTTACACCTTCTTTTTTCTTTCCCTTTAGTTGGGATTACAACAATCATCTGAAAGTAATGTTCAATAAAATTATGTTTTAGACCAAGTTTGGAGTTTGGAAAGGTTTGCTGCAGTAACTCTCTGTGTTCTGAGATTTTGCATTCCATAAAATGAATTAACTCATCAGTAAAGTGTGATGACATCACCATTTCTTGTACATCCTTTACAAGCACAAGTATTTAGCTCGGTCGCCCTCTGGAATATTGTGCCCTATCATTAATGGAAGGAGCCTCAGGAGAGACTGATTTTCATGGCCATTGTTCTCAAAGGTTCTCTTGGAGATGTGAGTCTTCTGAGTTATCTAGAGTTTGTCTGCTTTATCTGAAAATCTGTAAGGAAACTGCTTAAAAGCCTTATTCAGAGAGTCTACAGCAATATACTTTTTTGAGACTATTCAAAAAAAAACTGTGATAGTTCTGTTGGTACAATACCCTCCAAAAAGTCACGTAGAATGTCATAAACTACATATAGTGTTCCACATTTTGCATGTTGGTTATGATCCATGAAGTAGTGATGATCTGACCTCCTTTTCCTGTATTTCATCTTGCTTACACATGCAAAACCGACAGAAGGGATCTGTTGCAAAGTTATCTTGAAACCCTGCCACAAAGTTAACTCTCTAATTTTCTGCTGCTATGTACAACACAGTTCCTCAAACTTTCTGCTAGTTTTTCAACATAAACACCATGTTCCTCTAGGGTTGCAAGATCCCGACTAAGGGGATGTAGGATTTCTGCATAGCCCGGTTCTTTCACGGTATTCACTTTACACAAAAGTGCAAGCTGTATGGAGTGCAGAGATGACCAGCAAGTACCCAATACTCTGCACATAGCTTGTGCTTCTGCTAGGATGTTTACGGTGAATTAGATTCTTCAAAATCATCAATTTACAACCCAAGAGTAATCCTAACTCTTCTACATTTGAAAGAGCATTTTCTTTGCAGTGAGAACCATTTCTTTTTTTTTTTTAACTTGTCCTGTCCAACAGCTGAGCCAACAGATGTGGGCTGAGAGCTTCTTGTGTTGGGCAGATTTTACTGTCACAACAGGGATTTAATGAGTATAAACCCCTGTTGTATTTCATGATAAACTTTATTTATATTGATTATGTTTTATTTTATTTATTTATTTATTTTTTCTTTCTTGTTGGACCGGACGGAAAAAAGAAGAGGATGGGGGGGAGGGGAAGATAAGATGGCAACAGAGGGAGGCAACATCATAAAACAACCAGGACTAAGTGA
>NW_023418571.1:0-1182 GCF_002922805.2 Oryzias melastigma
CAGCAGGAAACACGGCAAGACGTTCCATCCTGTTGGGCTTCAGAGTCATTCTTCCAAGATTCCAGGTCAACAACTGAAGCTGTCCGGACCCAACGGACGGTAAACCAGCTCTGGATGAGCGGAGGGTGTTGGTGGGTATAAAGCAGGGGTGACAAACTCAATCGCACAAGGAGTCAAAATCCAAAACACACCTTGGGAATTTCAAAATAAAAGGCTTATAATCAGTCTTGTGGAAGAGATATTTCTTTTTGACCTTTATTTTCTTTTTTCAGGTTTTTGATTTTAGGGTCATTATAATAATTGTTATTGTTTATTAATGTTTCAACCTTATTGACCTTCATTCATTGGCGTCAAACCTGAGCAGATCCAGAAAAGTTTATCCAAAATAAACTAATTATTTAAGAAATTAATAAAAAAAATATTCATGCAAAATTATTGGTATAAGATGTGTCTTCATCAAAATAACAACTGGAGAACTTTTCTGAAATGCAGCCTGTAGCTCCTTCGTCAGAAAGGTGAAACACCAGGTGAATGAATGAGAGGTTTTCCTTATCTCCATGGTAACGGTGACCTAGATCATGACAGCTCACGCGGTTGGTGGTTTTATGAATGAAGTGGTATGGTGGGGATTAGAGGAAAACCCCTTTTCTGCCACCTCTCTTCTATATTTAGGACATGGCGGTCGTCAGTGGGGGGTCTTCTGCTCTGACAAAGCGCTCCTGTTTGCAGCCTCTTAGCAGCCAACGCACACTCTGCAGAGTGGAAGCTGGCGAGATAATCTCTCCTCGCTTTACGCCTGCCTCCGGCGTCAGTAGTGGTGAGAGCGAGAAAGTTACAACCGTCTGAAGAAGACATAAGGAGCACCGACGAGATTAGCTGATCTGAAGAGATCAGATCAGAAGTTCTGAATGTTCAACCACAGACGCTCAAGAATAAGAACAGGAGAGACTGAAATCAAAAGTTTAGCTCAGTGTTTGGAGCTGAACCTTTCATCACCATCAAACACATAAAGGAGCTGAAACAAATGTCGAATAATGACTGTACATGAGAACTGGACAGAGTGACCCCTCCCCCTGGCATTCAAAACAGGAAGTACCAGAGTAGTTCAAGGAGCCAAAATTCCATAACTTCTATACATAAATAAACAGCATTACTGTAGTTTTTTGAATAACCAGGACTGCG
>NW_023418571.1:3624-5748 GCF_002922805.2 Oryzias melastigma
AATGCTAGTGCAAGCACTATAAGCTGAATTTGGACGCTGAAGATGTTGAAATTGATAGTTAAAAAGCTGAAGCTGATCGCCTGCTAAAATATTAGTTAAATGCCAAATTAGCCTAAAAAAACTGAAAATAGCCTAAGCAAAACAGAAAGCGTGTAGCTGAAATATTAGCTCAACTCCAAAATAGCATAAAAAACAAATTTGAAAATATAAATTAGCTAAAATAGCTAACATGTATCTGAAATATTAATTAAAACCCCCAAACAGCCTAAAAAACTGAAAAAAGCCTAAATTAGCTAAAATAGCTAGCATGCAGTTGAAATATCAGCTAACCTCCAGAATGGACAAAAAAACGGAAACATTCTTAAATTAGTGAAAACAGCTAGCATGTAGCTAAAATATTAGCTTAACTCCAAAACAGCCTAAAAACAAACAAACAAAAGAACTAAATTAGCTAAAATAGCTAGCATGTAGTTGAAATATTAGGTAAACCCCAAAATAGCGTAAACAATTCCAAAATTAGCCAAAACAGCTAGCATGTAGCTAAAATATTAGCTAAACTCCAGAATAGCCTAAAAAACATTAATAAATGCCTAAATAGTTCAAATATTTAGCAGAATGTGAGTATAACTTTCAACTTTACTACTCTCTGACTTAATATAATATAAAGTCACGACTAATCGCCTATTTAATTAGTCATCAACTATTTTAATAGTCAACTATTTGTCGATTAGTCGACTCATCGCAGCCCTAGTCACGGCTGGAGGTTTGATGTGTCTGAGCTCTTAAATCCTTCATCGGATGAGCGGCCGGATTTACCTGCACATGGAGAGATCTTTGGTTTAACTAAAGAGCATCTCTACGTTAACAAAAAGGAGAGAGAAGTGGGAATGTGGCGCCTCTGACCTGGGAGATGTGGTTGATGGAGGACTCCATGCGGCGCAGCTGCGAGGCCTGGATGTCCAGCAGCTGCAGGACGTTGTTGGCTAAGGCATTGATCTGGTAGGCCACGCTGGCCAGCGACTGGGTGGTGTAGGCTTTGGTCTCCTCCAGCGCTTTCCTCTTGTCCTCCGCCTGCACCCAAGAGAAGAAAAGAAAGTTAAAAATAAGCGAAACTCTAAACCGCCGCTGGGCTTTTATTCGGACGACTCATTCCTAAAATACCAGGATCCTTCCTGGAGGAGTTCGGCTGATGTAATGCATCCTGCAGCCCCCATGAGGAGGACTCCACCATCTTTGAGTTTATCAGAAACAGAGCTGGGCCAACAATTCAACGATGTCTGCACTCTGATATCTGCAGCATCAAAGAACAAAATCACTTTACAGTTTTTGAAATATAGAGTAAAATATGCCTCATAGGAAATGAAAGTCTTCAAATTTCCAAGTCTTAAGTAGATTAGCAACAAGCCTTTAAATTTGTGACAGCAAAAAAACAATCTTTTCCCAAATGCAGACGCAATAACGGTAAATTATAGAGCATAAAAGCTTAAAAAGATATAAAAACAAAGTGCTAGTGCTATATTAAAATTACCTTTCTATTAAAAATATAAATATTAAAGTAATAAAACTGCATCTACCGTCCAGCATCCTCAGTTTTGAATGCTGACACAATGAGAAACAAACTAGGCGAATAAAAGCAAAGAAACAATACAATTTAACTTCCACACAAACACACCAGCTCTCTGTAGTCACCACTCCCTTGAATGACACTGCACAAAATAAATACAGGAAAAGTAACATTAGGACCAAAGTGTTTGCATGCACACACACGGACAAACACCAACCAAAAACCACCAGGAGTATCTGTATGTCACATTTCTATTGTGTATAAATACACCTAATAATGAAATAAAACATATTCATCCTAAATAGTGCTGCCACAAACGATTATTTTAAAAGTCGAATAGATACTGATTATTTTTTCTAATTAGTCGACCAATCAGGACATACACAAACTGGATGTAAAACATACATTCTAACCATCATTAGCTTTAAACCAACTAAAAACTAAAAACTAGATATATAGCATTACCTGTGATAATGCTAGTGTGAATGCTGGAAGCTGAATTTGGCTCCTGAAGAAGGAAGAGTTCACAGCTGCAGAACCGCTGGCCTACATATGAGGAT
>NW_023418572.1:0-2997 GCF_002922805.2 Oryzias melastigma
TTTTCTCTGCATAATGCAATAATCCTAAGTGAAAAACTAACTTTTTAATTTTTCTTTGCAAAAAAGGGATGTTGGATCCTTTTTAATCTGGGTTTTAAAAGTTTTTGAACAAGCATTTAAAATATTATTTTAATTAAAAAAAAAATACTGAACAGATTAGTAGAACAAAAACTACAAGAATGTTTTAACTTTGATATTTTACTCTATACAAGATCTCTTAGAGATATAAAGAAATACCATATAGAAAATTTTAAAATGTACAGCTTTTATAAAAGTTTCTTATAAGTGTTTTTCTGTTTTTAAATCCATATAACAGAATTTATCATCTAAAAGAACTCTAGTGAACTTTCCTTGAGATGGATCTCGGTTTCAGAGAACTAAAGCTCAACATTTTTGACAATATTGATTGTAATATGAGTTTTTGTGGGTTGAAGGATTTGAGTGTGTTGGTGTTGTGTCTGAACAGGTCAGTGGTTTTACATTGCAGTGCGCTGTCTTGTTATTCTTGCTTGCCAAGGTCAGAGCCTTCAGTGCGGCTCCACTAAGCAACAAAGCAAATTAGGGCTTGCAGGGAACACTGCTGGAGTTTAATGCCAGCGAATGAGCTTTCAAAGAATCCTGGTTCACTCTAACTTTTCATTTAATCTTTTTTATTTTTTTGCTCAGCTCCCTCGCCGGTATCAGGTATCCGAAAGGAGAAAACAACTCGAAACAGCGTCTCCTTGGCGTGGCAGGAGCCAGAAAGACCAAACGGCATCATCCTCGACTATGAGATCAAGTATTATGAAAAGGTGGGTGGAAAAAATCTTGATTTAAAAAAAAAAAGTCCTAAAATTTGTAGTTTAACATTTCTTTTCTCTTTACTCTTCAGTTAGTGAATAAACCTTTAAACTTTTTGGCATGGATTTATCACAGAAAGGTGGTCAAGTCTCCTAAAGCCACACCTCCAAACATGTTCATCATTGTTCCCAGGGTGCTGTTGGGTGCATGTCTCATGCTGATCAAGCTTGAATTTCATGTCCACACTGAAGCCGAGTGGAGCTGGGATGTTTTACAAACAGATTTTGGGTCATATGGAGTTACAAGACTTCTAGAAACCCAGACATTTTGACATGTTTTCATGATTAAAAGTCACAGATGGATTAAAAAAAAGGAAATTCAGAAAATGATCAATACCTTTTGCATTGATCTTAATGTATAACGCATCCTATAGCTTTGCAGACTGTCACACAAGCACACACAAAGTTAAAAGGTGGTAAAGGCACGGCGTGCACAGGGAGAACATGCAAAATCCACTCGGAAAAGAACCCAAGCGTAATTTGAGAAAGTGATTTCTTGTTGTGAGTCAAGTGTACTACTTGTGTCTATGTGTGACAAGTACAATTTGAATTTCATCAGGACCTTGTGGGTCCTGTGGCTAACTGTATCCCTTAGCAAGAGTCCAGCTGTCCTGGAAAGAAGCCTTGTTTTAACTAACTGTATATGTGATGTAAATCACAGTTCATCCTCAGAAGTTAGACGAGGACACTTTGAATTGAAAGCTTTGCCCAAAAGAAATAAAATCACAAATAAAAGTCTCATGAGTAACAAAAGCTTCAATAATGATCACTCTGAATCACCTAGCATTGAGTTAGTTCCTAAAGATGCAGCTTTATTTTAGATGGCACATAAGAAATAATTTATATACATCTTTATTTACACAGCATCTGATTGTCTAAAATAACAGAACACAAAAGGATTATATGGAAATATTACAATTACCAGTGATGAAAAGGCAGGCGACTTTTTTGTCTGTTTCTGTTCTTCTCGACTCCTCCTGTTCATTTTCACTTTTCATTTCCTGATTCCATCTCTCCTCTCATTTGTCACGCTGTTCTACTCTGCAGTAACCTCATTAATAGAGACAAGTTTTATGGGCGTACCATAAATGCATCTGCGGGGTCCCTCGTGTCTCTGCCGGGGAAATTAGTGCAGAATGAATGGCATCGCCATTTAGCACCAATGTTGTGTTATGGCTGACATTTGATGGTGAAATCAACCATACATGCGGGTTTAATCGCTTCTGGCGGATTCAGTGTGTGAGAATATGAGCGTGCACCCGGATCAGTTTGCTCGAGCGCCAACAGCAGTCCCAGTTTTTGATTACTAGGCTGTCGGAAGTCTGTTTCCACCCAAACTCTGCTTTATGCTCACTCATCTCTTACAAGGGGTGAGGTGATCAAAAATAGTGGAAAGTCTCAGACCTGTGGGGTTTAAACAAAATATATATACATATTGAAGTCCCACTTTAGTTATCTTTTGATCTATTTTAAAAGTATTCTGTTTTATTAGCAGTGATTATGTAGTTTTTTTTAAGCAAAATCAAAACTTCTTTGTTGTTTTCTAGAAATAGTTTCTGTCTTCAGACCTCTTTTGGTGCAGAGTAAGCCTTTTCTCATTTCCCATCATCCTTTTGCTTACACTCTCTCCTGCTAGCTCATAGCCTCTCACAACCCCACCCTAACATTTCTGGTTCCACAAAATTGGCAAATAATATTGAAACTACAGTTCTGAACCAAATGCCCGCTTGAACGAGGAAAACAAGGACGTGCATGGATCTATTTGTCTGAGGATTCATCGGAATGGAGCAGGAAGCTTGTTGATTGTAGCACCTACGTCCCTGATATGAGCTTTTCTTGGTCTCTTTTTCAAATAGTCTGTCTGATATACAGCTATTTGAATAAAGAAATTACATTTTCAATCTTTAATTTCCATTATATATATGTCTTCCATCATGAGGAAAATGTTACAAGCACATCCTAAAAACAGGATTTTCACTGGAAATGCTCGTCTGTTTATGTTTGTATTTTCTTTCTTATAATTTAACCAGATTTTGGATTTTGGCCGGTTTCTAATAAGTGCTGACAAACAGCAATACCTAATATTTAAACTTATGCCAAGATAGAGAATTCCAAAAAACAACTCCACACTGGAAATTCCCCAAACCCAAATCAGCAT
>NW_023418572.1:4303-5764 GCF_002922805.2 Oryzias melastigma
TGCAGAGTAAGCCTTTTCTCATTTCCCATCATCCTTTTGCTTACAACCCCACCCTAGCATTTCTGGTTCAACAAAAATGCCGAATAATATTTAAACTACAGTTTTGAACCAAATGCCCGCTTGAACGAGGAAAACAAGGAGGTGCATGGATCTATTTGTCTGAGGATTCATTGGAATGGAGTAGGAAGCTTGTTGATTGTAGCACCTATGTCCCTGATATGAGCTTTTCTTGGTCTCTTTTTCAAATAGTCTGCCTGATTCACAGCTATTTGAATAAATAAATTACATTTTCAATCTTTAATTTCCATCATATATACATATGTGTGTCTTCCATCATGAGGAAAATGTTACAAGCACATCCTAAAAACAGGATTTTCACTGGAAATGCTCGTTAAAAGTTAAAAAGTAATAAAAACAAAGAAACTATGAAGAGGAAAGAAAGTTTGTGTTATTTTCAAACACACTTTAAGGATTCTTCTCAGCATGCAAACAGTCTGGATCGTTGTTCATTGGATTTCCAGTTCAGAAAAAAAAAAAAATAGATGAGAGGGGTAGAGGTCCGTTTCATGTACCATGCAGCGCTTGAAAGTGGGCCCCTAGCATGAGAAGGATAAAGGCCAATGCACCACAGATTCTCCACTCCACGACCACATTGTGATTCATTTGAGGAAAAGGAGCTTTAAAAGCACATTCGTAAACACACACAGACATAATTGGATATACACATAAACAGAATGAGGAGCATGTGCACAAAACACACTCCCTAAGATCAAAAGGCAGGGCTTTGAATAAGAAAGGGATGTTCTGATTTAATCTATCCACTGAGTGCACCGTCGTATAATCAAATAACAACTCCCCAGTGTTTTCAATCTGACTTATTTCAGTTTAGAATATTCAACATCCTCATATCATAATAAAATCAAGACCAACTAAAGTAGATTAAATCCTTAGGACACAAGTTATTTGTTCAACAAGACAAATGTACTAATTTCAGCTTCTAAACCCAAAAACTTTTGCAGAAGATAAACTTTAGAAACATTTTTTTAGCATTAGATCCTCAGATGACGGAGAACATTTCTGGCCTTTGTCCAGACGTCACTTTCTGACATGTTTTTATTCCTGAAATTGTTCCCATTCGTACAAACTATAGTTAAAATGCTCAGATTTCTAGAAAGTTGCAGAGAGAGTTGTTCATTTCCTGACTTTTATACGGGGATCGTTGATGGTCAGAATTCCCAACCAGAGCTTCTATAACAAAGCCAGGTGGTTCACGCATGTTCTTGTCTTTTTTATTTAAATCAGCTCATGAGGTCTTTTCAAGTGCAAAATAAATTGTGGAAGTTAATTCCTGTGACTGTTTTTAGACACTCCGTCATCCTGATCTTAAAAAGAAAGCTTCAAAGCTATTTTAAGTGTAGATGTTTACTTAGTCTTAGACAAAAGGGACATTCACCCAAAACT
>NW_023418573.1:0-980 GCF_002922805.2 Oryzias melastigma
TGGTGAAACATAACTAAAGTACTGAATGAAGAAAAAAATGAATAGCTGAGCAAATTAAAACAACAATATTGACTTAAACTGGATTAAGAAAGCACCAAAAGATTTTGTTAGGGACAAACTAGCATCTTTATTTGAAATGTTTCCTTCAATGGATCTTACCAGCTTTAATAAAAGTAAATCATACAGTTTTTTCATGAATTAACTTAATTACTGTTTTTTTCATGTTTGCTCGGTTAGGATGATATCTGAGGTTATTCTTGAACCAATGCAGAATTTTGATTCCCATCATGCACAGCAGTTACCTTGTTGTATTTGCAAAGTAAATGCCGGATGACCCAGTTTTGAACAGCTTCCCCTTCTTTACAAACAATTGAGCTTTCCAGCATGCAGATGTGTTATTGATTCTGAGACTTATTGTGTCCAATTCTTGTGGCTACTAAATTGAGCATAAACCATCACTCTCCCACCGCCATGCTTTACATTCAAATGTTAAGCACATTGTTGCGGTTTTTGGTGGGATTCATTTTGGTCAAAAATTCCTCTTTTAAATGTTTCCGATCTTGTTGAGAAAGTCTTGAAGTTAATTTTTCGTTAACACAAAATATTGTTGGGTTAAACATTTTTCTTTTAACATTTCCAATTCAATGAACGTGTTTCATAAACAGTAGAATAGTCTCATGTCAAATTATTTTAATATTCTAAACGTATAAATATAAAATCTGTTTATTTTCCTCAGTTTTCACATTTTTTTCTGAACGGATTGGGTGATACTGAGCATTTGGGTATCGATCCAATGTCGGTCAATATCAGTTTCCCTTTTTTAAAATTACTTGATGAGCATAAAAAAACTGAATTTGGACAATACGTTTTAATGAAATTAAAATTAAAACTTCTTGAAATTAAATAGAAAGTAAATAAGTGAATGCAAAACAACAGACAAACCATGAGAAACAAGCAAGTAAGATACAAAAATAAATCAA
>NW_023418573.1:1802-6504 GCF_002922805.2 Oryzias melastigma
TGTGCCCGACAGGAATTATGTGACACCAAGTCTTTCATTTATCGGCATAGAGCTGCAAAAGAAAAAGACAGGTTCAGAATTTGTGGGATTTGCACCGTTTCAGAATTTGACACCAAGACTCTTCCAACTATGAGTACATGGACTAGAATTGGGTAATGACAGAACATAAGCTGGACATGTATTGCGCTATCAAGAATGCGCCATACGCAGTGTCATAAACACGCTTTTATCATACAGACAAGCAGTGAGTGATAGGGAGGGGCTTCTTCTTTTGTGTTTATTCACAGTTTGCTAGAACATGTCTGCCACCAAAAGTTGGAAGAGGATTGATGCAATTCCGAAAATGGAAAATTGGATGTCTGGGCGCTAACTGCAATTATTATGTTCTCCTTCATGATCACTTTTCAAACAGTTGGCACTTCCGTGTTTTGAGAAGAGCGCTACTCATATGTTACTACCAAATCTGAGTCCCTGACTGGTCAAAGTTCAGCTTTGTCGTTCAAGAAGTCAAAACTTGCACAGCTCCTTCAATGAACACCTAGTTGGCACGTAGAACCCAAAAACTGAATCAAAAATTATTTAGTGACACACGGCAGCGAGAACTTTGAACATGGAAGCTCAAAATGTGGATTTATGGGCATTTACAGTATTTTCCGGACTATAAGTCGCGCTTTTTTCATAGATTTTCCAAGGGTGCGACTTATACTCAGGAGCGACTTATATGTGATTTTGTTAGACAAAAATAGGCTCATATATTTGGTATTTTCCCCACTTAAACCGGTTGCCGTTTGGCGGTTGTTTCCCAATAACAACCACTAGAGGGCACTGTAGGTTTGTGTATCAGTATCTCCTGTTGTCAGCGGACAGAAACGAAGAAGTTACGTTCAAAACAAACGTTCCTGATAATCTAAATATTCTCCTCATGGATGTTATGATGTTTTTCTCATTTGCATCAAGACATTATTATTATTGTTTTCATTTTTCTCTCCCTAGGCTAATGCGGGACAACAAGCCATCAAACTGGGTTATAAACAGACAGAAGAGCGGCTAAATTTGCTCATTTAGATGCAGCTTCTGCAGGCTAGAAGGTAACGATTGCTGTAAGAAAAAGACAAAAACTGCTGTCCTAAACCCAGAATGGAGAGATGATTATAGATGTTTTTGTGGAGTTCTTTAAAACAAATAACTTAACCTCTCAACATCATCCGTATCTTTTGTGTATTTTAAACGAGATAAACAGCCAAAGCCTCCATCATGTGAGGCTAAAAACTTCAGACAGCTTCTCCAATGGGAGTGTCTAGTTTATGAACACATTTTTGGACAAGCATTGAGCATTAAATTAGGCGCACATCAAAAGATTCAGCGGACTCGAATTTGAAGCATGAATCGCATTTGATGTCAAATCCAACGTTACGTCGGGCTTGTTGAATTTGTTCATAAATGTTGGACTATTCTCTTAAAAGTGCGACTTATACTCCGGAGCGACTTATATATGTTTTTTTTATTCCTCATTATGCATTTTTTGGCTACTGTGACTTATACTCCGGTGCGACTTATAGTTCGGAAAATACGGCACATAGATTTGTCATAAGCCTCGTTTCCACTGAGTGGTCCGGTATGAAATGGTATGAAACTCCTGTTATACACAGTGTACTAGAAGTAAAGCAATAAAGACAAGCTGCTAGATGACCCCCATTGCCTTTCTAGTTGTGGCACTACAATGACGCAATGACATGCTAGCGGTCTACACCACGCAAGTGCCATTAAA
Organism: Oryzias melastigma; assembly: GCF_002922805.2. Lineage (NCBI taxonomy): Eukaryota > Metazoa > Chordata > Actinopteri > Beloniformes > Adrianichthyidae > Oryzias > Oryzias melastigma. The sequence goes on from NW_023418573.1 coordinate 3,571, forward strand.
AAAAAAAAAGAAAAACGCTCAGAAGTAGCGGGGCTTAACGGAGTAGAAACGCTGCCCAGAATTAACTGGACCGTACTGGACTGCTCAGTGGAAACGAGACTATAAAAAGAGGTCTCTTTGCTGAGTCTAGTGTTTATGCTCAAAGCACATTCAAGACTGCTCGTTTAGTGCGTTCTTGAACGAGCTACACGTGCCCAGTGTGAGAAAATTAAACTGTTCCAGTGTATCAACAGCTAAAATATTTTACCATTTAGCATTTACTTTGTCATAGTTCAACAATAAAATACGTATTTAGGAATAAGTTTCTTCCTATACTGCACTTTGACCTAAGATTTCAATTATTTGCTATGTGAAGCTGTTTTTGCAAGAACCACTTCTTTTAGTTGCAACGTTGCAGTTATAACCAAGTTGGTATCTTAATGTTGACTTCATATATTTTTTTGGTTTTGATAACCACTCAGTGGTCTAGTTAATCCCCTATCTATCTGTTCTTTCAAACAGAATCTATGCACCTGTTGTTTGTAATAACATAATTTTACAATCCAGTAGTATAATTATGCCTGTTCTTAATCAGAAAACAGAAGCATGATTTCCATATCTGGGGTCAGTGTTTGGTTCTGAGCACCACAAAATCTGTCTGATTCACACACAGTTGGACACATTTGCTCATATTTTCCCACAATCTCCCCCGATTTGATTGCAAGCCTTTTTCCTCCTGCAGCGCAGGCTGCATGCGACCCTCCACAGACGATATCAGGATAATTGACAGTGACTGGAAATATGCAGCATCATTGAGCCCCACCCGTGTGACTAACAGGGTTAGAGCCTCCTCCCCTCGGAGACCGAAGCCTTGTACGGAGCCATCACTGATATTCAATTTGTGTTAAAGTTCCCTTGGAGAAGCCCCCAGGGGCCCGACTTGATTAACATATTTTATGGTGAACTCTACGAGGTAGCTGGAAGTGCTGCAGGCCGTGGTTTAATAATGGTCGGGGCATATTATGACTGGAAAGTGACAGTAGTGACAGCGAGACCTGACAATGCTTAGCGAACTTCTCTTTAGGGAGACACAAAAAGGCAGAAAAGTGACTGGTGTTCAATGGAACGAAGAGTCCCTCTGTGTAATTGTGCAGCTTCACTGACGGCTCGGCCATGCCAGCTTGAAGCTAATCAGAAGTGATTCATATAAGCGAGTCACAATGCTGCGGTGGATTGAATTTGTTTCATCTACGGTTCTCTCCATCGCTTACTTATCAGTCCAGTGAACCGTTCTGCAAATAAATGGTGTGCAGACAATAGGAGCTGTTTGTAAGGGCACTTTTCCCACAGTCCTATCTGACATGAAAATGGACACACACTGACACATGGGCAAAGAAAGAAACAGACAGACACACACTCAAACCCAACTTCCGAGAGCGTCAAGAGTGAGGGCATTCCTATGCTCCACTGCAGGATCATTGTCTGGACAAAGAGGGGTCCGTCTGTGCAGCCCCCACACCACACAGCAGTAAAATGCCACTGTTTTTTCCATAAATTAGACTCCCTTTTCTTCAAATTTTATAGATGCTTGATGGAATCTTTACATGTAAGGAGCTCCTGTTACTATCTCCTGTTAAACTCCAAAACCTCTTCAGTAAATTCTCAAACCACTCAGTTTATGTGAATGGAGTCAAACAAAGGAGAGCCTCCTGTAAATTGGTGCTTTTCTTGATAAAAAGAAGAATGAGTCCTCCAAAAGCTCTTGTGATAGTCATGTTGAAACTGTAAGACCTATAGACTTATAAGATAACTCTTTTCTCTGTGTGCTTCATTTCCTCCAAATGAGAATGGACACATTAGAAGCCTCTGAAAGGAGACTATATAGGTGCTCATACATGAAGTAGTGAAGGAGAAATTGGCAAAAGCTTAAGTTTCACAGTGGGTTTGAAAGAATGTAAAGCCCATGACAAAAGCAACTATGAGGAAAAAGGCAGAACAGGTGGTCATCGCTGAATGCCCCGGCTTCAGCCCACAGACACAAATCAGCCGAGAGGGTTAGATTTCACCGATAGAGACCCCAAGGTTTATTTGCTCTTCATGTCTGCAGAGATGTGTGAAAAGATGCTGGACTTCTAACCCCAAAAGACAAAAGTGTCAGCGTGGCCTTGAGGATAAAAATGAGAGGTTAATATTTTCCAGCATGCGGGAAATCATCCATCGGCGCTTCTTTGAGAAGGACGCGTTGGTTATGTGGGTGGACAGGGCCTTGACTTCTGCTCCTTTCCATAACTGTTACATTTAGCAATCCTGAGGCTGAGCCTGGAACGAAATGCATAAATAAGTCTGTGGTGTGTTGAGAAAGAGGAATGGAAACATTGATTATTTGAGATTCTTAAATCAGAAAATATTTATTTTTAAAAAGGAAATTGTGCGTAGCTTGTTAAAAATGTCTCAAATTTCTGAACTGAGCAATACGTCTTTTAACGTTATGAAACCATTTTCAAAAATAAAATTTTTACAACACAATATTGTGTTTCTCTACTAAGTGTTGACATAAATTGCCCAAAATCCTTGGAGCCCGCCCTGAATTACTTCTGCATGTCCCATCAGTTGTCTCAAACCTCCCCTGGCTCTAGATGTTCGTACTAGGATATTTCCTTCCTGTTATCTGTTACCTTCTGGGTCCCCTTCCCTCTTTGATGTTAATGTTGCTATAGGTACGTTTTCTTGTCTTTCTGATAGTTCTGCAGGTCGCATCCCGATTGGTTCCCTCAACTCCTCCTGGTGCGTGCTCTATTTTTGGAGATCAGTGTTGCACATTTATTCCTAATAACGGTTAACCAGAGCTGTTGATGGTCTGCACACTCTCAGTAATAAATTGAAAAAACATTCAGGTGTTAATACGTCAGTATGGGATTTTTGGGAGTAAATTTTTGGAAAATATCAGGCCCTGTT
>NW_023418574.1:0-862 GCF_002922805.2 Oryzias melastigma
CTGTGTGGAACCCATTTAAAGTTGTTTCCCTTGACAGGTTTTGTGGTTTCTATAATTACATTTTTAAAAAAATGTAATATAATCTCATTGAAAGTTTTATTATGTAGTAGAAGTATAACGGATAAAATGCATGGTTCAGATTGTGTCATGGTTTCAATTTAAATGATGCGCACAGATCATCCATGATCTGTTTCATCCCTACAACTTTTATTTTTTTAGAGTTTGAAAAAAACTAGTCAACTTAACTCTTCATATCACTTCAAATCACTAATTCTGAATCCTTTCAGTCACTTTGGAACAAATCCACCAAGGGCGGTTTAAGACTGGGCAACCCTTTTTCTACTTTTACTTTCAGTAGTATACACTGTAAAAATATAGTAAATACAGTAAATACTGATTCATCCTACAGAGCCCTCTAGCAGTTGCAGCAAATATATATATATATATAAAACTAACTTATACTGAAAAGTAATATGTTTGACTTCAGGTTTTATTTATTTGTCTAAGTGACCTATGTATTTCAAGTCCTTTTTTTACCTGAATTTAGAGACTGTTTTACCTGTATATACCTGTATTACATTAAACAGACTTGTTTCATTACCAAAAGACAATTTGATTGGATGCCATCATTTGTATCAGTAAATAAAACATATGATTAGACCACATTAGAAGGTTTTGTGGATCAGATTACTCCAAGTGGGAAGATTTTTTTCTGCAGCAAATCTGCACTTGCTTCATGAATTTGGGCTTCAGTTTTGCCTGATATGACGTGCTCCACAGTGTTCCTTTCCAGAATCGGTTCCAGACTTTTTAGACATGTCTCCCACACCTGTTTCCTCTATTAGCTCCTTATTTTCCCTTT
>NW_023418574.1:3373-5721 GCF_002922805.2 Oryzias melastigma
ACTTTCTCCAGAACTGATCAGATCATCAGAAGAATCCAGACAAGATACTCAAAGATCAGATATTTGCTAAATGCCAACCTTTACTATGATTACAAATTTTCTTAATTTTTTTAAACATTTGTTTTGCACATTATAATTAGTATTTTGGGTTGTGTTTTTAGTGTCCATAAAAGTTGAATAGTAAATACTTGTTTTTTTTGTTTTTATCATGTATTTTGTATGTTTTACCTGGAAGGACAATAAAATCTTTAACATATTTTATACTTATGAGTACAAAAATATTTTGTTTTACATTAGTTATTCATTTTGTGCACAAGTTTATGTAGTTATTGATAAGTTAAATAAAATAACAAAATGAACTAAAGAGCCAAAAGATCCAGATGGCTAAGCAGAGCCCCGTGTGAGGAGCTGCAGGAATCCAACGTCTCAAAAGAACTATGATGGGAAATGATCCCCTATTTAGTGGTTTAACTTTTGGAATGTTTTAGTGTTATTTACTTTGTGAAGATTACAGAAAAGGATTGTTAAAATGTGATTTTGTGTGGCTTTCTGGTAAAACATAATTGTTCACGTTTGAACACACTCTGTGATTGTTACACTTTTTCTGTTATCCTACAAACTGACCCTGGCCCCTCATCAGAGAAGAGTTATGTGGCCTTAACAAGAAAAGGTTTGGGGACCCCTGGTGTAGACCACTAGCATACCATTAGCTCATGCCGTATCACTCCGTCGCAAAGGATGATGGCAAGGATTGTTTGCATTTCCACCGCAGTGGAAATTGTTTGCAGGGAATTTCAATATAGACTCGGGATCAAGAGATTACACAGAAAACCACAAAAACCCAAATACTTTCAAACGTTGGGAACGTTAGCTTAAAGTGGCGCTTCCTAATGTCGTCTTCGGTTTCTGCCAACCAATGGGTGGCAGCTCCACCCCATCCATTCCATTCCACTTTTTAGTGGACCTAATCCAATGGGGGTCCCCAAAAGAATGGTTCAGTACTGTTTAATGGATCCATTTTACGATGAAAATGCTTAAAATACCGAACTGTACCGCTCAGTGGAAACGAGGCCTAACATTACCAGTGCAACAAGAATGACAAGCAATATTGGAGTTATCTACCCCTACACTTTGAGCCAGATACCAGCTTGGACAAATAAAACAAAAATGTACATAGATCTTGTCATCTACAACTAGATGCATCAGAATGGAGCAACAGTGTATTTTCTACATCAAAAATAAGCTTTTCTTAAACATCATTATTTCTTTTGCTAGTGATTTGAATAAATAAAAACTCACAAATTCAAAATTAAGCTTATTTTTCTTCATATATTTCCTCCATCATCAGAAAAATGTTACAAAAACATGTTAAAAACGCCAAAAACACAATTGTTATAGAGTAGATCTTTAATTCGGTTCCTGTTTTACTGAAAAGGCTGAAACAAAAACTCACAGTAGCACTCAGATCAATTTCAGATTGAGCAGATGTTTTGTTCTGGCTTTGGTTCTTACTGAACAACAGCCTCGTGAGTTAAAAATGCCTCTTTTGATAAATCTCATGTAGCTTTGCAACTTTTATTGACCTATAGCGTCACTATTGCCTTTTAGCCTTAAAAAAAAGCAACACAACAGCAAAATGTTTGGTGGGTAAAAATCAAATTCTAAAGCCACCAATTTGATCATCTTTATTATTCATTAACGGAAAATTGATAATTTACTGCTAAATGCCCAGAGTGGAAACCCAAATCAAATTTCACATTTTCATTTATTTAAAGGGTTTGTTGAATAAATTATGAGATGGGGGGACAGAGACTGAAAAGGAAATGTCGGTACTCAAATGTTAAAATATTTTCATATATTTTAAGTAACCATATGCTTCTGTAAAAAAGGGGTTGAGTTGATTTATTTTTTTTCAAATGGTACAGCAGTGAAACAAATCCTGTTTTGATGAGTATTGTGCGAGGAAGTCAATGGCAGGGGAGAAGTCTCAGGAGTCTCTGTTTAAGTTGTAATAATCAAAAAGAATACACTTTTCTTACTACATTTAATCAGCAGAATAGTCTTCATGTGTTCTTGACAATTTAGTTATCTTTAATGAACGTAGTAGTGTACAAAATGATTGAAATGCTGCCTCTATAAGTGACGTTTTTTGTTGTTTTTAAATTAAAATTCAAGTTTTAATTTACTTAACACAATTTTTTCTTTAAGAAAATAACTAAATACGCTAAAATTCATTTTTCATAGGTTAGTTGGTGTCTTTACATTGCCCCTAGGTGTGCATGTGAGTGTGTGGCCTTGCAACAGATTGGTATCCTGTTCTGGATGTTTCTGGACTTTCCCCCAATAGT
>NW_023418575.1:0-6051 GCF_002922805.2 Oryzias melastigma
GCAAAGTCGTGGAATATGTACGCATTTTACTGAGAGTGTGTTGGTTGAAATATAAAAATATGATTGCGTTTGTCAATCGTTTTGTTTTATTGTGAAAAATTGGTTATATTTGAAAATAAACAATGTTTTTATCATGTATTTTGATGTAACTTCCTGCCAGAATAGACGTGGATTGCTCACGGCTCCCGCACAAAAAAGACGAGATGGTGAAACAATTCGCTGCACGGGTCAAGTCTTCCGCGGAGGACCGGGGAGACCGTAGCGGATGTTAGCAAGAGTGCCGAGTGTAAGCGGCCTCTGAAATGACTGACACAGCCAATTTTAAATTCTCAAGGTAAATAGAAATCATCCAGATGGTAGTCTCTTCCATAATGCTTAATTAGATCTTGGTATAATCTACCATCGCTCTCCAGTACTGGTATTTCCATCAGCCTCTTTGACTCGTCTTGTTTCGATTTGCTGTTATTAAGCTCAGTGTCTTTCATTTTTTCCATTATACTTGACTTGGATCTAGCAAAGTGGGCAAAACTAACACTTGTAGAATCCAGTCTACTGGTCTATCCATCATGTCTGTAAATTGTGTTGACACTGACTGGACGCTGTTGAAATCACAGGCGAGGAGATACTAGAGATTGAGGCATCAGCGTAGTATGCCCTCTAGTGGAAACACCTTAAACCGGGTATTACCTGGACTCAGCCTAATCGCTAAATCCATCATATTACACACTCGGTGTTCGCATCCACCCTGTTCATCTAATCCAGTCTTCTGCCTCCTCTTCTCTGACATCTATTAACACACTAACTGTGCTAAAGTCTTGCTTCTTTTACTTGCGGCAGTCGCTGAAGCCGTTTTTAATCAAAATGGTACTTTCAGACAGCTATCTCTGCTTTCATCACATCTCCACTGGATTACTGTAGCTCTTCATTTCTGAGTCAGACAGTCGTCCCTCTCGCATCTCCAACCGGTCGGATTGAAGAAAGAGGGACCGCATCCCACCGATCCTGGCTTCAGGATTTCAGAGTTCATTTTAAGAATATTTCATTAGCTTTTAAATCTTTAAATGATCTTCCACCACCACACCTCTGAGATTCTCTTTCACTACTCTCTGGCCTGGTGCCTCAAATCAGGTGTTCAGTTTCTCATGAAGGTATTGAGTCCTGTAGAACTGTGTGAACCATCACTGTTGAGTGTTCATCAAGCATTCACAACTCTTCCTAAAACTCATTTTTATAGCCAGACATTTGACCCAGCACAGACTCCACCCTGCTGGTGTCTTTTATTTCACTTTTAATTGTTTCACTAGATAATATTTACTTTCCATGCATTCATCATTTATGTTGTGTACATACCTGAACTTTATTCAACTGTGTAATGTAGAGGCTGTATATAAATAAACCGATTGCTTGACAACAGTCCTCCTTCACTACACACATAAACATCATCTTTTTCTTATGAACCTTCAGCCTTGAATTAAGACTTCTTCACAGACATTATTTATTTCCAAACTCTTCACCTTTTCCTACAGATATTTGCTAGTTTCTTCCACAAAAGTCACACTTTGTTTCTAAAAAAAGTATTCAAACTTATAATGTCCGTCTATATAATTTTGTTTTGTTGACCAACAAATCCAGTGTCTTTGAGTCCAACCTATGAAGCTACTAATTTCCTGGCCTTCTGTATGTTCTTGTTGCATCCCAAGAACAAGATATCTCTTTCTTTTTGTCTTTCTTTGGAAGACATCAAGTAATTCTCTTAGCTGTCGCCCTAAATACTTTATCTGTCACTGTCCTGTCATTTGAAACTTTCCAGTCACTCAAACTACGATGTCTGGATTAAAGACCTGTACTTTCTGTATCTGTTCCTGCCTCTACTTCCACAAATAAACCTGTGTCTCCTTCTTTCTTCCAGTCCTCCAAAGCACACAAGGATTCAACATTCTTGGATTCATTTTATTAATCTAGACCATTGTTGTCCAAATCCAGACCTCAAGGGCCGGAGTCCGACATGTTTTTCAACGAACCTGCCTCTGAAGCTCCTTATTGGCTAAACACACCTGATCCAGGTAATCAACAACAGATAAGGCAGGGTTTCTGGAAAACCAGCCGGAGGCCGGCCCTCAAGGTTTACATTTGGACACCAGTGATCTAGAGTTTTCCTCGTTGTGGTCTCAACACTCAGAGTCCATCTTCTTAGTCCTGAACACTTGCCCATCCTTTATGACGGCCCTTAGACACTGCTTTTTTTTTCTCTGAAGCTACGTTCAAGCCTTCAAGCGACCACTTCCAATCAAAAGTCTATGTAAATGCACGTTTCAGGCTTCTGCATTCAAAAATTAACAATTAGCTATGCAAGTTTCTACAACAGTTTTCAGGCTCTATGTACAAAACACATGGCCATTGAAAGTGCACTACAAGTTAAACCAGTCGATCTTCGACCAATCAGAGAGTCTGATTTGTTAGTGATGTATGGATGGCGTCTCTGTTAATTCACAATCATTTGAAAATTGGAGGAGAAATGAATAATTGCGGTTTGTGCCGGGATGGAGTTCTATGAATCTTTCATATATCAGAATAGAGCTGTGAAAGAAAAAGATTCAACAGATATACACTACTTCGACATACGACTTTGACTTTACACTAAACCTCTTCCAACTATAGGTGGAGGACATGTGCTAGTTGAAAAAGAAGAAGCCCCTCCCTGCTTGTCCAGTGTAAACAGAGTGAGCTGTACTCAATAACATGCTAAATTCAGATTCTTGAATGCACGTCACATGCCCGAGGGTGTCTGTAGCTTTATAGGGTTAAGTGTGCAATAACTGAAAATTACAAAGTGACCAAATATATGTATAAATGTCAAATAAAAAAAAATATAAAAAAACTTTGCTTTTTAAAGTCTTAAAGTTCTTGCCCATTTAAATTCAAATTTGAATGGTATATCATGAAATTAAAATGTATTTAAATATGTAGATAGATGACACAGTACTAGGCAAGGCAAGGCAAGGCAAGTTTATTTGTATAGCACATTTCATGTACAGAGACAATTCAAAGTGCTTTACATAAAACATTAAAAGATGATGGACATGCCGTTGCAGTAAAATATTACCATCAAACAAAATGTTGAAGTAACAATTCGGTTTCTGCATAAATGCTGCAGAAATTGTGATCATCAAATGCTACAACTTTTGAATTTAAATTAAAAATGTGATGAATCAATGAAAAACTCCAAATTATTAAGCAGAGAAATTGCTTTAAAACTTTTCCTTTGAACATCCTTAGTGAGAATGAGAACTTAAAACTAAATATATGTTTTATCAAAACCAAAGGAGCCTTTCTCTCCATCCCTGCTTCTACCTCTTACTTTCTCTCCCTGATAAATGTGAGACCATGACAGCTTAAGATGGAGATCTGAAGCCCAACAGCAGATGCCTTTTAACTTTATTAAACTGTCACAGCAAACATTCTTCATGCAGCTAGAAGGCATCAGGAGATTTAAGGTGGAGGCTGGGAAGGAGAGAGGTTGTACTAAGGATTAATCCTCTCCTGGTTTGACTCGCCTCCTTCTCCATGTCATGTGATATCTCTGCTGGGGCATCTTAGACGGTATCGCCGCCACTTAACACGGTGACATTAAATTGAACCTTTTAAGGGGCTTGGAAACAAAGCTGTGTACAATTTCTAAAGTGCAATACCATTCGAAGGTTGTAGGTGCAGTTCCTGTATCTTTTTATTTTTGTGTCGTCCATTTTTTATAGTCTTCTGCTGTGTTTGTTTAGGGTTGTATTTGGATTGGACACATTTGGTTCGCTTAAAGTGAACCAGATTTTGCTTCCCCTGATAATCCAAAAAAAATTTGAATACACCCAAGGAAACTCTGGTCCTGGACTAGGGACCACTATCAGAGCCACCTTTTGAGGTGGTCTCGGTTAGTTTCTGGACCAACTGGACCAATCGGACACCGTAGTCGGTCATTACAAGATGCAAATACATTAGTGGAGCAACGAAAGATGAAGATCTTTGGTTACACGCAGGGCCAGACCTGGGCTGCATGGCGCCCTAGACAAAACATCATTTTTGCGCCACCCCATCCCCCACCCTCCCACACACACACACCAATACCACTGTCTGACAAAAAGAAACAACGTAGCTGCCTGGAATGTGTTACAATAAGTATTGATTTATCGTAATTCTAAAAACTTTAATAATAACCTCTTAAGAAAATAGTTTCGAAAATTATGACTTCTCCCAAGCTGAGATGCAAACCGCCAACCTGTGCAATTGGAGTAAGACGCACTAACCACTACAGCACTGTTTAGTGCTTTCCGGGTTGGCATGGTGGGTTTTTTGACAGGCATCTCCAGTGTTAAAGTTTTAGAGATTTCTGTTGTTAATAGTTTAAAAAGAGGAAAAGAAAAAAATAAAATAACAAAACTAGATAGCCAATTAAATTATTCTTTTACAACCAAAACAATAGTATTTTTTGACCGAAATGGGGGTGGAGTGGAGGTGGGAGGTTTGATTTTTAAAGCAATTAAATGTAAATAAAACAGACAAATCTCTGCTTTGAGTCGGTTTTTCTTCCTGTTCTTTCCTTTTTCAACCTTAAAGCTGTCCCTGAGGGCTTTTTTTGCTGCTTTTTCAAGAAGATTTTTCAAGTTTTAAGGAAAGCTCTAACAGCAACAACACTGTGCACCCTAGGCAGCCGCCTAGGTCGCCTAAGCCTAGGGCCGGCCCTGGTTACATGTTTTTTTAGTTTTTTTTTTTACACTTTTTGGTTCCGATCAGACATGTCCGGTTAACAGCTGTCTGGATACTGACCAAACCCAAGGTTTAGGACTCGATCTGGACCAAATTAAGCAAACTTGGTCTGGACTAATGAACTGTCAGTCTGAATACACCCTAAAGTTTGATTTTGCAGATGCTGTTAGGTTTATTTGTATGTTTAACTCATTGCGCTATCTTGGTTTTTTTGTTTGAAATCAAATGCCATTAAACCTAAGAGAACATTCTCAGAATGTGTTTCCTTTATCAATGATAGGAAGAGATGACTGCATTGAACACTTTCTAATTGTGTTAATAAAATAATGGAAACTGGGTTCTGACGTGCCTTGCATGCTGAGTTAAAGCTTTTTTTAATGGCTTTAAATGACTGTAAAAACTGATCAACCATTTAAATGCACAGTACTAAACGCTGGATCTGCTCTCTAACACTAAAGAGGTATGGACAGTTTCACGAGGACTGAAAAAGTAAAAAAAAAAGATAGTGGGAACTTTGCAAGTTTAGGGGAGATGATTCAAATTTCTTTTTTTTTTACTAATCTTTTTTTCTTCTTTGGCCATTTATTGACTTTAGTTTTGTTAAGAAGTTAACGAAAACATGTTAAAAATAACATGTAGTGGAAACTTTTTTACTATGATCCACCGCACCTCTTCTTGCCCCTTTAGGTTTATCTATGTGTAGTTTTGTGTAACCCTTCTGCTCTCCTAGGCTTGTTTACATTAAAAGTGGGGTCATCTGGACCCCACAAGGCAGTGCGCTGAACTTTTTTTTTTGTCAATGATTGTCGATCTTTACTGGTGTCCAATGACAGACGTGAAGTCTTGTCCACCTTTGTCATGGAAGGGCTAACACCTCAATGTAAGGGTGGGGTCATCTGGACCCCATGAGAGAGCACGAGGGTTAGGGTTTTGCAAATGTGAATGGTTTTGGTATTGAGGTTATTCTCCCAACACCCCTACATGCTTTCCTCATAGGACTCCCTTGAATATTCAGGTGCAGAGGTGGAGCTACTGACCCCTGATCTGAAGGTCACAGATTTGGTTCCTGCTCTGCCTACTCCAGTTTCAAAATGTCTTTGGGCAAAACACCAAACCCACATTGCTTCTGGTGGTTGAGGGTGGCATCAGTGAACAGCAGCAGGGCCACAATCAGTGTGTGAATGTGTGGGTGGGTGAATGGGATTGTAACTGTAAAGTGCTTTAGGCATTCAACGAGGTAGAGAAAGCTAAATTTACTATGTAGCGTACTTGCAATTTGGGTGTTTCTTAGTGAAT
>NW_023418576.1:0-1555 GCF_002922805.2 Oryzias melastigma
TTCGACGTCCACTCTTAGACTCTCCACCTGCTTCACCAGTCTTTTTTTTTCCTTGATTGCAGCTTTCCGTGATTTTTTCAGGTCTTTGTGTGAAGCATCCAAGTCTTTCCTTTTTTGCAATTTCTTGCAAATGTTCTCAACATGTTTGTTCAAAGCGTCGTTTTGCTCCATAAGTCTCTCTGTGATTTGTTTCAGTTCTTCAGTGGAAACATCCACCTCTTGAAATTCTTCAACGTGGGACATTTTGAGAAAACTTTTTGTTGTTCCAGGAATGTGTGGCGCTTGTGTTCTTGTGCTCGTCTTGCTGGGTGTCTGTGAAGACTAACACGGATCTGCTGGAAGATGCCCTATAGGAAAAAATTGAGACGATTTAATGATGTCAGATGACATCATTCAGGCTAAAATGTCAGCGACGCACACGTCCTACTGATGTCAAATGATGTCATCACCAATGACATTGTGATGTCACTGTGTGATGATGTCACTGTGTGATGATGTCACTGTGTGATGATGTCACTGCGTGATGATGTCACTGTGTGATGATGTCACTGCGTGATGATGTCACTGTGTGATGATGTCACTGTGTGATGATGTCATCGTCCAGACTGTGATATCAGCAGCTGACTAGGGTTTTGAACATTTGCTGCTGATTTATACTGATATCAATTGTGTAACATACAAGACTAATTTTTGTANAGCGACACACACGTCCTACTGATGTCAAATGATGTCACTGTGTGAGGACGTCACTGTGTGATGATGTCACTGTGTGATGAAGTCACTGTGTGATGATGTCACTGTGTGATGATGTCACTGTGTGATGAAGTCAATGTGTGATGATGTCACTGTGTGATGATGTCATAGTCCAGACTGATATCAGCAGCTGACTAGGGTTTTGAACAGTTGCTGCTGCTTTATACTGATATCAATTGTGTAACATACAAGACTAATTTTTGTAGTTTTTCTGATCTTATTACCATCCTGCAGCATTTTGATCTGAGTCATCATAAATGTTATTTAACTAATTAATCCTGAATTTGCTCTGCTGGGTTTTCTCCTGATGACATATAATGCAAACACTTTCTGTGTTCATTGTTCTGTTTTAAAAACTCTGTCATGGAATTTAGAAAATAGCAAAAACAGGAGGGATGGGAAATGTAGTTTGATCCATTCGTGAGGGTAAATACTGAGTGTAATAATGAAATATTCAAAGTGTTTCTTGCCATGAACACAGAAGTTCTTACTTTGCTGTTCCCTCCGAAACCCATAAAAATGCTTTTGGTCAAATAAAAAATGAAGAATATTCACAAAATATTTGAAAAAGAAAATAATAAGCGGACATGAACGCAAAATATGAAATGTTTATCAGTAATTAGGCGAAGATATATAAATATCAGCTGTTGTCCAAGTTCAGGGGACAAAGGGACAATTGCATATTTAACATTCTTTATCTCATTTTTTGTACATGTGGTCTCCAAACATGTAATTGTAAATGACCGACTAAAACCTTGACACGATCCAAAGTGTGAGTTACACCTCTAGTTTCAATTCAGAG
>NW_023418576.1:3337-4338 GCF_002922805.2 Oryzias melastigma
ATTAGATATTTTTACAGAATACATTTTATTTATAAACTAATGAAACATGTTTACACATAAATATTTCTGTAACCACATTTTAAACTTTTAAATCTTACTCCTAAAGCTGCCATGACAACCTTTTCTTTACTATCTTAAAGTGGTTTAAAATGTCTCAATCGCTTTATTTTGACAAATAATTTTCCTTTTGACTTGAAGCTATAATTTAGAAGTTTGAAAATGGTCAGTCTTTTATTCACTTTTGTGACAGCCTCCTTTTTTCTACACAATCTAATGATTTGATTGATAATTTAAAAGAAAACATAACCAATGGAGAAAAACAAAATCAGCAGCCGTGATTTTTATAGCAGAAAGTAAGACTGATTTTTATCGGTTTTTATTTTGACCCTATTTTTTTGTTTTATTGTGAAATCTCTAAGCAGGGGTGTCAGACTTCGGGCTTTGAGGTTGGTCTCCTGCTGGTTTCTGAGAAACCATTTGCTGCTGATTGTCAGGATCAGGTGTGTCACCAATATGAAGCTACAATGGTGGGTTAGTTGGAAAGGATGCAACACCGGTCCTTGAGGTCTGGAGGTCGTCAGAGAGAAATGATCCACGACTCGTTTAATATCCAGAGGAATTTAGGGAAGCAGCTGTGATGCATTCTGCAGACAGGACTAGTGACATTTATATTTGATTTGTGTGCACATGCGCAGATCAGTCAATGTCATTACAGGTTGGATGAACATATTTTTTTTAATTTCCTTTTACCAATTTAATAATGTTGTTTTAAAAAGTAAACAATATGAGTTTGAATTACTTAAATTATTTAGGCAGAATTGAAAAATTATATAAAATAATTAAAACAAACTATAAAAATATATGAAGTTTTTACTAAAGGCCAGAATCAATTTTTTCAGTGTGGATTTGAGGGAATTTTAAGCTTTGAATTTAAAAGGACAACCAAAAATGTTAATGCTATGAAGCTTGTACAGTACTGTTTTAGTAACGACAGCAACTGT
>NW_023418576.1:4407-5790 GCF_002922805.2 Oryzias melastigma
AAAGGGTTGATGGGAAGTGGAGGCAGGCTTGCTCTGCACTAAGAGGCAAATTTTGCAGCTATGTCCTAGAAAACTAAACAGGTTTTTTGATTTTGGCTAAAGAATATTTACTGGGAACAATTTTACAATAGATCAAATGATGATCTGAGTGGGACTTAAAGAGAATTAGAGTAAACAATAAAAATAACAAAATCAATAATTTGTTTCTGTATTTACAAAAGTTGCACCATGCAAGTCATTTTTGGTGCTCAGAAATGAGCTGCAGTATCAGCAGGCAGAAAACAAAGTAAGGTCACAGTGACACCACTCTAATAAGCCCTCGTGGTGGAAGGTTTTCAGAGGAAGTCACAGCACCTACACACTCTGGGTCAACTCACTTTAGTTTGCTGCCTCCTTTTGAAAAGTTGTCTTCAAATCTTTTGCCTCTAAATAGATGCTCTTCTAGGCAGAATGAGAAATAAATCTCAATCAGGATGAAGCACATTTGGCCCTGATTCTTTTGCCCGCACTCTCAAATGAGATTTAGATGTTCCGGCACATTATAGATGCTGATGGCAAACAGAGATACTGCACCAGTGTGATGTTTAATTATGAATGAGTTACAAGCCTTAATTTAAACAGACAGATGTGGAAGTGGTGGAGGCTCAGACACAAATTAAAGACACTTTGGTTTGAGAGCAGATAAGAGAGTTTTTCTCGTTTTTATTACTTTCCTGTCATTTGGTGAAACTTTCTTCTCTTACTTTTCCTTTGATGTGACCAGGACATCTTTTTAAACATTGTTTTAAAGAGACTATTGACGACTTTCAGAGTTGTGAATTTGACAGTTCTCTGTCAAAAACAGATATCTTACCTTTTAGCTTTCGTAATCTGACCACAGCCGTTCACTTGTTGGGGAGTTGACTATGAATATAGATGCAAATGGCTCACAGAATGACCAGATGGGTCAAGGATTTAAATTAATTCAATATTTCACATGTGTGACTATTCGTTTGTGTGCTTGTAACTGCAGGGTTAAAGTTGAGTGAAGCTCTCAAATAAAAGAAGCAGCTTCTTTCACAGCTAAGAAAGATAGTCTGGATTAGCTTTTTAGGTTTTTACAACACCAAGAATTAGGACATTTTTGAATTTAGCATTATGTGGGATAACTGACTGAATCTCATTGGAAAGAGTTGTAAATCTTCTAGCTGCTAGTTAAATTAAGTCATCTATGTTTACTTTGCCGTCTGCAACATGCATTCAAGCGTTATTCTCCAATGAAAAGTCTGTGTAAACATGCGTAATTGCACATTTCAAGCTTCAAAACTCTCGTATTCACAAGTTGCTACTCAAGTTTTTACATTTTCAACACACGTCCATTGAACACCAGCTGGAAGCTAAACC
>NW_023418577.1:0-1302 GCF_002922805.2 Oryzias melastigma
CGTGAACATTATGCAGTTGTTTTTACTGCAGCTTTCACTGTAATCCATCTCTGTCAAAACCAAACTGTTTCTCTTTCTTTCCTTACCTTCTCATTTACAACAGATGCAGAATTTGCGTCTGACTGCGCCCCCTGCTGGCAGTTTTAGTTTATCTGTGCAAATTCTTTAATGAGTCTGTACAAGTGACTGTATATGAAAACTGGAACGTCACATTCCAATCAAGAAGAACCTGCTGTCACAGTAACATTTATTTCAATGGTATTAGTATGTTTTATTTTATTTTTGCAAAAAAAAATTGGGAGGTACAGGTATTATAAACATTCTAACATGGCTGCTGTGTACACTGTTACAATCAAGTTCTAGAGTTACTGTGAACGCAGTTAATAAAGTCAGATTTCTAATAAATCTGCCTGATGAAACTCGGAACCATTAAGAAAAAGATTTTGAGGTCGTTTTTGAGGCATCTCAAAATGGGCATACTGTTAAGTGTGTGGTCACATGACACAAACTTGCATGGCTGCAAAGCTGTTTTAAGAAGGAAGAAACTGTGCTTTACTGCCTGATGCAAAGGAATCTTGTAAGTTTACAGCAACAGGAGTGACCAGACAGGAAGTCGTCAAAGAAGAAGGAAACTAAAGATCACAAAAAAGCTGTTAGACTTTCAAAATAAAATACCACATACAAACTCTTTTAGGACTTTGACTTTACGTTAAATTAGAGATGTGACACAGAATTTTGTGACCAGTGAACATTTTTGTAAAAAAAAAATGTTTTAATGATATTACCATTAATGTGAGAACATGGCCTGAATGGGGTCATAAAACAGGATAATGACTTCAAGCAGAGTATTTAGTTCACGGGGACTTATTAAAATGTGATTAAACCATCAGAGAGATAATGATGGTCTAATGACCCCCACAAGCCCTCATGAAGTGGTCTGAGTGAAACAACTCTGCAGCACAAAAGAGAGCCTGATTCCTTCTGAAATGAAGGTTTGCTGAGGTACAGCAGAAGCTTTAATTCTGAAAGGTTAAGATTGTGACAGGATTCCAGTCAAACCAGGAAACCAATCTACATTCTGCACCACATAACTCATAGATTGTCATGAGTTTGCTTTAAGCTACTTTTTGTTTTGGTGCAGCCAGCAAACCCACTGGCCTGGATGCTTTCTAAATTTAGATGTCTCAAGTTTTGCAGATGATCACAAAGACTGACAGGTCTGAGAGAGCATTAGGTTCAGTGAAGACGAGAGAGTCATCTGCAGTTCAGTCTAACTTTCTGATAAAATCCTTCATGTGGGCT
>NW_023418577.1:4714-5710 GCF_002922805.2 Oryzias melastigma
CCTCCTCCAGCCCTCTGCTGCTTTTTTTAATCCACCCCCTCATTCTGCACGGCGGGGGGTCTGAGCACCCATCAGTCCCTGAGTGGGAACAGCCTTTGAGCTTTATGGTTGTTGGACTGATCTCACCCACACCATTGTCTGAAAACACCTGCTCCTTTTTTGAAATGTCATAGTCCATTCATTTTACCTCAGTGTTGTTTCCCTGATGGTTTTTTGTTTTTTTATAAGTTGTCTCTGAATATAGATGAATTACGGTACGACTATTCTTGACTGGTGTGTGTCATTTATTTAAGCAGCTGTTGTCATTCCCATCATCACCTCTGTAGTGTTGTGTGAAGTAAGCATATACTGTGTGAAGAATATTTTGTACTTTTATGTTAATCTATAATTGGAGGGCTGAGTTGTAGTATTTTGATTCAGACAGCCCCAGACCTCCAAAGCACGCAACTGTACTACAAAGGGCACTACTATTCCTTGAATACACAACGTAATGTTGCGCTCACATCTAATCTGATTTGTGCGTCAAATTGGCGTCGGATCCCTCTTGACTTGTGGCAAATTTGCTGCTTGATGCTCGTCCAAAAATGGGTTCATAAACTCCAGATACGTGTAGAGTTTATGAACAGACTAGTTCCTAGAACATGATAATATAGACTCCAATGACCTCCATAGTCACCAGATCAACCTTTGGGATGAGGTGGAATGCCAGATCGCCATCATGGATGTTCAGCCGACAAATCTGCACTGTGTGATGCTGTCATGTCAGTATGGACCAAACTCTGTGAGGAATGTTTCTAGTAACTTGTTGAATCTATGACACCAAGCATGAAGGCAGCTCTGAAGGCAAAAGGGGTACAACCAATAAGTTATACATAGGCTAGAGTTGCTACGCTAGCGAAGTTGGACGCCATAGTGGACAGGGCTTGATGCCAGCTCACTGCTGTGTTACAATTTTACAAACAGAGCTGGAAAAATAAGAATGTGATTTTCCACACG
>NW_023418578.1:0-2334 GCF_002922805.2 Oryzias melastigma
GATCAAAAACCATTCCTTACTCAACAAGAGACAAAATAACCTTCATGACATTATTTATTCATTATTTGAAATGATTCAAATAACTGCAGATATTTGATGAAAATGTTCTCCTATAGTCGGCATTTGCTTGAAGGAACTTATCAATATCCGTCGCCAGAAGTACCAAACTCAGGTGTTTGTTCCCGTTGCCATGGTGAATCGTGCTGTCTTTGCTCCATTGATCAGGGCTTTTTATGGTCGCGACGCTCACACCTGATTCTGGTTCTGACAACTTCAAGTTGATTGAGTCAAACATTTTCAGCTGTTCTGGAACCGAAAACCCTGAGTTTGAGAATTTAGAGTCCAGTGACTCTAAGTTCAGGTTTGAACTCTAAATTTGTTGAACCTGCTTCTTGGAACGGGCCCCAGGTGGAGTTCTTGGAGGATCAATGCAAGTGGGTTTGTCTGCAGGTTCCATAGGGGTCCCAAATGTTTTTGTCCATGTGGGCCCCAAGTGGGATTTGAATGTAATGTAGATGGGACCCAGCTGGGTCAAATGTATTACATTTATATAGGGCCCAGCTCTGTTTCTTAGGTGGACCCAGATAAGGTCCAACTTGTCCACAATCATGGGATCCAGAGTGAAACCTTTTGTTTTTTTTTTTGATACTTTTTATTTATTTTCATTTTTTAACAAACAGAACATACACACATGAATGCAAACCACTGTCAAAAAAAACAAAAATAAAAATAAAAAAAAATAGAGCTTGGGGCAAGTAAACTTGACTTATATACTCAAAGTTAGCAGAAATCAATTATGCTTCTCTTAGTTTGAATGCAGTCCATTTTCTCCAGCTTCTTGAAAATAAATGTCCTTGAAGTTGTAGAAAGAAGGTGAGCTTTTCCATCTGGTGAATTTCGTCCATAATTTGAAGCCATTGGACATCTGTAGGGGGGTCGGGTTTAAGCCAGTTCCTTGTAATAGCTTTTTTACAAGCAATCGTTAGCACCTTGAAAAGATAACAGTCCTCTTTCTTGATTACATCTTTGGGTAGAAGTCCCAGTAAAAAGATCTGGGGATCTTTGGGTATTATGTAGCCCATTATACCTTCTATTGTTTTAATTACACTATCCCAGAATATCCTCAGTTTGTCACAGAGCCAAAAAATGTGGGAGTGATTAGCATTTACATGTCCGCACTGTCTCCAGCAATATTTCGGTTTCCCCTGCTGTTTGGTAGCAATCTGTGGTGTTATAAAGAATCTGAGGATAATTTTCCATCCAAATTCTTTCCATCTACCGGATCTGGTTGACGTTTGTTGTGTTTTACACAAGTCATGCCAATCACTTTCCGATAGTTTAATATTTAATTCTTTTTCCCATTTTGATTTGGCTGAAACTGAGTTATCATTTTGGCTCTGTAGCCCCTTATATAGTCTAGAAATGGTCTTGTTTGGTAGATGTCTATAGGATTCTGTGAATATTGTTATCAGTCCCTTACCTTTAAGTGTTATGCCTTGTTTTACATTAGAATTATAAAAATGTCGAAGTTGCAGATATCTAAACAGATCCCTGTTTGATAATTTTATTTTTAAGGAAAATGGGTCTGGATTCTTGTGAAAATAATATTAGGTTTCCTTTAACTTGATGAAAATGTGAGAATCTTCCTCTTATCTCTACATGTGCTCGGGATGGATTTTTGAAGTCCTCTGCCTTCAAGTACTGATGTTCCTCTTGTTGTTTTAGTTGCAGATTTAATTGTCCATCTCCAGTTCTTTTTTCAATAAAAAAATAAACCAAAGGTCACAGTTGGTCCCTGGGCCTCCACAGAGACCAACTCATTAGATGAGTATAACACTACAACTGCCGGGTCTCATCTATGCCTTACTCCAGGTTTAAATCCAAACTCTTTTTATTTAATTCATTTCCTAATCTCCAAACAAAAATCTGTCATCAGGTCTGGTAATCTCAAGATTGGAACCACACAATCCAAAATGTAAAGCTACAAGCATTTACGCACACTTATATAGACTTTTGATTGAAAGTGGTGACATGAACGTAACTTGAGACTGAGGACAAGCATCTAAAACGTTAAGAAGAATTTTCGCCAAAACTAACTGCATCCACAGATGCAGGAAACCCTCAGAAAGTTCTGCGGAGCACCTCAACAGACAGACAAACAGATATACAGAACAGAAGAAAAGAGACTCGTTCCTCTGAAGATGTGTGAAGCTCGTGAAGCCTCTCGCTGGGGTCAAACTGTTGTCGTCACCTCTGCCTATCGCACGCTGCCGGATGATGACAACTTTAAGTTGGCATCACTACTGTCAAGATGCAATCTGAGAATCTGAATAC
>NW_023418578.1:2671-4905 GCF_002922805.2 Oryzias melastigma
CTCCTTTACTCTAGATCTGTCAATTGTATTCATCAGGAAAAAGTCGATCCTAGAATGGACATGGTGTGAGAGAGAATTATGGGTAAAGTCTTTTTCAGCAGGATGCAGCGCCCTCCAGACTTCAAACATACCCATTTCTTTAATTAAAACGTTAAGAGTTTTAGATCTATATGTTTTTTGGTGTTTTTTGCTTGTACTGTCGATTGTAGTATTTAAGATTGTATTCCAATCTTCACCGCAAATCAACATTCCCTCACTCGAGGAGATTATCAGATCAAACAAATATGGTAAGTATTTTTGATCACTTTCCGGTGGGACATAAATGTTAACGAATGTGACAACAACATTTTCAATTCTCCCTTTCACAATGGTATACCTGCCTTCCCTGTCAACAACCTCAGAAATCAATTCAAAATGTACCAAGTTAGAGATTAGAGTGATCACACCTCTTTGTCTGCTGTTTTTACTACTACTGTAGAAGGAATTTGCATATCCGAATTTCTTAAATTTTTCATGTTCTTGCTTTGTCATGTGTGTCTCCTGCAGGAGAGCGACTTGTATCCCATCTTTTTTAAGTTTTGCTAGGACTCTTTTTCTCTTGGCTGGATTGCCTAAACCATTTACATTTAAAGAAGAAATTTTCAAATTATGCATTTTTACTCATCCTTCCAGAACAGTATTCAATAGCCCAAAGAACACACAATGAACAAAAATGTAAACAGTAAGAACCTTAACAGAAGAACTTCCAACTCCAGTAGAGATAAATCCTCCGCTGTTCTGACCCCGTTGGTGGGTCCAGGGGAAAACCTCCCTTATTGGGAGGGCCCCATGAGGATAGTAAAGGTGTTTGTAAAAAACAAACATCAATATCCTATTTGTCCAACCAACCTTTCATTGAAAACTTTTCTTCCCATTGGTTGATTGATACAGGCCGAAGAAACATTTTCTTGATTTGTAGCCCCATTTACTTCTCTGATGGGTCTCGTTGGAACCCTCAAAGCTTTTCCTTTGCTCTCTGGGTCGTGTTGGGGCTGCTGTTGGTAACAGGCCTCCAGCCCAACATTTCACGAAGTCTTGCCTGGGCTCTGGTCTCGTCTTCCTCAACCTGGAATCCGCAACGCTTCAACTCGTTGTAAACATCCCTGGCAGAGCTGTATGTGCGAACACCATTTTCCCAGTGGATCCTCATATGTGTGAATGGGGTTTGGAAGCGTATACCTTTATTTTTGAGGACTTTCTTGATGGCGTTGTACTCTTTGCGCTTTTTGACAACATCTGATGAGTAATCATGATCAAAGGAAATGAATCTGGAACCGACCTGCATCTTTCCTTTTTTCCATGCTTCTCTTAAGATCATTTCTTTAATTGTAAATTCCAAGAAATTTACAATAATTGGCCTTGGAGGCGCATCTGGGCCAGGTTTGCCTGCCAAGGAGCGGTGAGCGCGCTGGATTTTCAGGTCCAGGTCTTCTGGTAGAGACAGTTGACTCCTAAAAAACTTTTCCATGAACTGGGAAACTGATGCGCCTTCTTCTCCTTCTCCAACTCCGAAGACACGGATGTTATTTCTTCGTGATCGGGATTCCAGGTCGGTTAATTTGAGCTGAAGTTTCTGCTGCTGTTCCAGACATGTACAGATCGCTGCGGTCGCCTCCTCCGCCCAGCTTTCCACATGACTCACACGCGACTCCGCTTCGTCTATTCTTTGTGACAGATTCTGTACTTCAGACGCAATATTGTCCAATTTACCGTTAATTTCTTGACCGAGTTGAACAATGTTACGTTCCAGACGTTCGTTATCCCCCTTGAGGTCTGCTTTAAGTTCATTTATTGCGGTAATTACCTCCGCGGAATTCATGTGCGTTTCCGTGTTGCTGCTAGCTTGTTCCAGCTTGTTAGCCTTCGCAACCGCGGCGGTTTTCTCCTGGGCTTTCGGCATTTTAAGACACTTTTATGGCCTGATATATGTCTTATCCCGTTAATCAAAGTTCGAGAATGAAAATCAAATATATATTCGAGTTTAAATGGGACAAGTAATTGTTATGTTGGGAGAGCGGTTTCGTACAGCTGCCGACTACTCCATGTGTTCACCGGAAGTCCCAAACCTTTTGTTTTTAAACCAATCGTAACATTCACATGTCGTATATAATCCTTATCTAAACAAGATACAATTCTATAAATGTGTTTATTTCAAACATCAACAGTTAGAAAGATGCAAGTCAACAGATGCAACA
>NW_023418578.1:5360-5726 GCF_002922805.2 Oryzias melastigma
ACATTTGTTATTTTTAACCATTTGTAACATAAAAACAATTCTAAAAATGTCTTTATTTTGATCATCAACAGTTAGAAAGATGCAAGTCAACAGATGAAACACAACTTTTTTATGAAGTAACTGCTGCAAACAAGAGAGAGACAAAAACCAACAAAACTACATCTGCAGCTTTGGAACGCATCATTTTATGTCAACTAAAATATTTGTACATTTTTAAAACAAAGAAATTCCATTAAAACTCTTCAGAGATCTTTGAACAGCAGCTTTTGAAAGCTTACAAATAGGGCTGTCAGATTTGTCGCGTTAAAAACGCATTAATCTGACGTGTGCTTGACGCCGACAATTTTTTTGACGCATTAATCGCGG
>NW_023418579.1:0-3758 GCF_002922805.2 Oryzias melastigma
GAGAGTTATACTCCAAAGTACAAGTCTTTCTGGTGAGAGTTATACACTGGGGAGACTTGTGAACCGGAGATACATGTACTCCAGAGAGACTTGAACCCTGGAGAGACTTATACTCCGGAGAGACTTATACTCTGGTGAGACTTGTACATTGGAGATACTTGTAGTTCGAGAGACTTTTACCCTAGAGAGACTTGTACTCCAGTGAGACCTGTACTCAGTGAGACTTGTACCCTGGATAGACTTGTACTCAGGTGAGACCTGTACTCCGGTGAGACATGTACTCCTGTGAGACTTGTACCCTGGAGAGACTTCTACTTCAGAGAGACTTATACTCCAGCGAGACTTGTACACCGGAGGTACTTGTACTCCAGAGACACTTTTACCCTAGAGAGACTTGTACTCCAGTGAGACTTGTACTCAGTGAGACTTGTACCCTGTTTAGACTTGTACTCAGGTGAGACCTGTACTCCGGTGAGACTTGTACCCTGGAGAGACTTCTACTTCAGAGAGACTTATACTCCGGCGAGACTTGTACACCGGAGGTACTTGTACTCCAGAGACACTTTTACCCTGGAGAGACTTGTACTCCAGTGAGACTTGTACTCAGTGAGACTTGTACTCTGGAGAGACTTGCACTCCAGAGAGACTTATATACCAGAGATACTTGTACACCGGAGAGACTTGTAGATTGGAGAGACTTGTACACTGGAGATACTTGTACTCCGGATAGACTTGTATCCTGGAATGACCTGTACTCCGGAGAGACTTGTGCTCCAGAGAGACTTGTTTTTCTATGAGACTTATACTCCAGAAAGATTCATTTTCCAGAGAGACTTGCACTGCAGTGAGACTTACTGACTTGAAGACACTATTTTTCCATAGCTCTCTGTTTGGAGGGCTACATGTAGTGGTAGGGAGAAGCCATAGGGACAGAATTCAGATTCGGCCAAAGACTTGTACTCTGATGAGACTAATACCTTGGAAACTACAGTACTCGTATTTGAGTCATGAAATGTTCTTTTTAAATATTACTGCAATTAAAACAAACAAAAAAAACCTAAACATTCCAAAATAGAGATGTATATCTTTTCATAGATGTATGAAACTTTGATTCTCAGATGTAATTGAAGCTCACCAAAACACAGTTTGGTAAATTATTTCATAAAAGTAAAAAATAGTAAAAAACTTTGCTTTTTTTTTAACCTTCAGCTACATGAAAAAGTCACACCAAACCAAAGAAACGGCACTTACTCCAGTAATGTGAAGTAGTCCATCAACTCTGAAGGACAGGCTTTGTTCCAGTAGGTAAAAAGAGCCTCTGAAGAAAACAGAATTGAAGCTTAGAGTAAAAATGTTTGAAAAATCTTCACCTTGTTGTGGAGAGCGATAAACACTCACCCTCTGACATGCTCTTGAGGATGTGCAGGAAGCACATGAGGAGGTTTTTGATTTCGTCTCGGTCTAGCTTGTCGCTGCGCAGCACGGCGCTTCCAGCAGTCGATGTGCTCTGGTTCTGCTGAGGCCCAACCATGCAGATGAAACAGGAAACAACAAAATAAAAGCTTTTAGTAGCAGCAAAGACATCTCTGGAAGTCACACTTCAGAGAAACGTCAACCAAAAGGAGGAGAAAAGTCTGCAGGCTTTAAGAGAGAAATGGAAACTGCCAAACTCCCTGAAGTGGGACACTCAGAAGACAAAACTCTGGATATTATTGTACAGATTTCTTTCTCATTTAGTGTCATGGTGGAAATCTTTTTTAGGAATCGGTCTGAACTCTGTACAAGTATGACCCAGAAGTGATGGAGGAGGGGGTTGTAAGGGGTACTTGTGCGGGAGTCTCCCCATCCTGACTCCTGCCGCCATCCGGCAGGGGAACGGCAAGGAGGGAGAAGTCCATCGTGGCCCGCTTTGGGGGCGGAGCTTGCTCCTCCTTCGGGTGGAGGAGGAGCGGGGGCCAATTGACAGAGTGCCTCCTCAAAAACTTCTCGTTTAATTGGAAAGCCGGCTGACAGGGAGATGGAGCGCTGGACTTCTGATGGGGGGCGAGTCGGCATCCAAGAGTGCAAGTGATGGAAAATCATAAACAAGTCTTAAAGTGAAACCGTAACATTCAGAAACCCCAAAACGTTCAAGCGACTTTTCTTTTGAAGGGCTGTTTTCTCCTCATTTAGTCAAAGAAATACCCTTATTTTATTTATTGATGAAGCTAACTATACTATACGCAATACTCTATAATACTCTCATTCCATATAATAATAACCAATAATTATTTAGAGTTGGAAAGTCTCTTATTTTGAAGAAAAAAAAGGAAGTTGACAATAGATTTGTGTGGAAACATTTGATTTATTAATTAAAATCAAATTTTAATGTAAAATAAAATACATTACATATACTAGTATTATGTCAATCATTGTACAAATAAAAACTTTCAAAATTATTTCTTTAGAAAAAAAATAAATAGTATTTTGTTAACATGTTTCATTAAACTTATTCGGTTGTCACCAGATGGAAAATTTTGGCAACTCAACACAAATCAACATTTTTAAGCTGCATTAATGTATTGAGTCACCTCATATCAGTATAGTATGATTATCTAAATTACAGTGACACCTAGTGGAAAAGTAGGAGTACTACATGGAACAGCTGCTCTGCTGCCCTCTAGTGGTGGCCGTTTTTTTTTTTTATTTCCTCCAAAATAGAATTCTACCTAACAGGTTCACTCCCATTTAAGAATGATTTATTAATAACAAAGGCTCATTTTTATAAGAATAGTGATAATTTTAATTATTTGTATTTATTTATTATATTTGTTTAAAGTAACTGTATTATTTAAGTGTTATTTATTATATTCGTTTTGGTGTTTTATTGGAGATTTCTCCTTTGTTGAGTCAATTAAGCTTTTTTTTCATTCTATGCTGCAACATAACCATCATTTTTGTTTTTGTTCTGTACTGTAAAAAGAGTTTACTTAACTTACAAGATGCTTAAAAATCACAATTTCTCGAAACACATTAGAAGAAATGAGGACAAATCTTTTTTATTAACTTCGCAAAAAAATAAAATCTCAGTAAGTTGCTTCACATCTTATAATCATGCCGAATGTTAAAGGTGAATAAAGTGTTTTAGATGTGAAGTCAGGAATAATTGTGTGAATGCATTCAATGCATTCACACTATTGAGATTCTTCATTTACGTTTTCTTCCGTACGTTTTTTGACACGTAAAAACTCAAGCACACTTTATGCGATTTACACAATCTTGGTATCAAAACGTTCAGCACGTTAAGGACATTACTGCTTGTATTTTTGGTTTTCGCAAATTTTACAGTTTTTGCGATATTACGCAATTTATGCGAATTTTCAGCCCTATGTTAAGTCAATGGGAAAATTTAAAACTTTTTACTGCACCTTAAAACTTTTACAATATTGGTATCAAAACGTTCAGCACGTTCAGGATATTAATGCACGAACTTTTGGTATTAGTACATTTTACGTTTTTTACGCAATTTACGCTAATTAATGCAATTTAAGCTATTAATGCTAATTAATGCAATTTAAGCACTTTACACACTTTATACACTTTGTACACTTAATGCAAGTTATAAAATTTAAGCAATTACTGCAAATTTAAGCAATTTACGCGATTTACAACAACCGCAATAATGCGATAATGCATTCACACTAGCATTATCGCAGGTAATGCGACTTTTCTAGTTTTGCTTTAATTTTGAGTGAAATTGGAGAAAAATAACAAAATAC
>NW_023418579.1:4012-6164 GCF_002922805.2 Oryzias melastigma
CAGACACATTCAGCATTCAGGCTCTGTGCCTTGTTGCCATGTTACTGTGACAACATGCCGCATCACATATCAAATAGTCTGCTTTTTGTGAAAAAGCCATCAAAACCGAAGAAATAAGAATAAAGTACTAAATGTTGATTGAATGTTTTTTTCTTTTGTAAGTGACCATGGTATAAGCAGGATAATACCCTTCAAAGTTTGCATTATGACAAATGAAAGCACTTTGCAGAAGCAACCGTCCTCTGCTTCGTGTCCGACGTTTCAGGACTCCTCGTTGTGCGTTAATTTCTCATAACGAACATTTCGTCAGGTGTTATCCCTTACTTCTCCAATGTAAGAAATCTAGAAATCCACATGTCAAATAATAAATAGTTTAGAGAGGAAACCATGTAAAATGATCTAAAACAGGAATCCCAATCCTTAAAGGTCGACAGAAACACACAATGATGCAGATGAATCACAACAACTGCCTCAGATGTATCCAGCACTCTGTGTTAGTTGTATGTGTGCTTGTGTCTCTGAGTTTGGACCACTGAGTGAATGAGTTAAGAGTGAATGAGTTTCTGTAGGTGGGTGAGCAGAGGGAGCGGCAGAAGCAGCTGATTGAGGACCCGCCCACCTACACCTGGACCTCATGATGACACCATCAGTGAACCCATGGCAGAGGACCTACACCTGCTTAAGAGAGCTGTCTTCCCAATGCAGCTTGGGCAGCTTTTGTCACACATTTCTTCTGGTGAATCTGCCCCTGGTGCGTGCTCCAACAGAACACTCCTGTCCTCTTTTCTGTGGACTTTGGTTTTGGATCTTCTGTTGAGAGCTTTGAGTGACAAACTCTGGTTGTGTGTGTTAGTTGTTCACAATTAGTTTCTGTTAGCATAGGGTCTCATTTTTGTTACTGTCCTTTGGAGAGGTTTTGTTTTGTTTGTCTCTGAAAAACCAGACATTCTGTGCATGTGTTTCTCCCACACCTTTACTCCATTGAAACTTTCTTTATTTTCTGTACAGCACTTAGAAGTTACTCTGCTGTCTAACATTGAATTAAAAGCTGCACACGTCTAGAATTGACTGGTCTGGGAATCTTTATTTAACGTTACACAACCTTTATGTTCCTTTCTGGGTTGGGATCGTAACAAACACAATCAGGTAAACACAACAAAAGCATTCCTGCTCCTAAATGATAACATGGAAGTTAAATCTGCGTGATTATTTTTACTCTGAATCATTCAAATTTCTGACACTGAGGATGGGATATCTTTGAGCTGAAACAGCTTAAAAATGTTCACACAACACAGAGCAGCTGGACTCTGTGAGAATTGTGGATTCACTGAAGAACTTTTGGGTAATTCAAAGATAGACAACAGAAGACAGAGAGTCTCTTCTTTTGGTCAACAACCAACTGCATCTGCTGGTTGGTTGGAAGGAGAAAATCTAATTTAGCTTCATAATTTATTTGGAGATCCAATCAAACAGTAGAAACATGATGAACAGTTTCTGGAGTGGATAAAGTTCATCAGAGGAGAAAGACCAAGATTCTAGGAATGAGGAAATAAGATACTAGGAAGAATTGAACAATTTAGACTTTATATGTTTGAAAAAAACTTTTGTTTCATCATCTGACATAAACACACGGTAAAACTGTGAACTTTCTCTCTGAATTGATCCATTTGTTTAACCTTTTGTAATAAGCAGCACATATGTGCTGCTTTACTTTGCTGCTACAGTCAAGCTTTCCGCAGGCTTTGTAGACATTACTATGGCAACACGCTTCACCACATATCAAATAGAAAAAATGATTTAAACCTAAAAAATAACAAGATTAAAGTACTAAAAAATGACTAAATGCTTATTTGTTTGTAAGTGATCGTGGTAGGCTGTAACCATAATGCCCTTACAAGTGTCCATCATCAGAAATGAACAGAATTAAAAAAATCTTGTCCACCTCTCCACTTTTGCATTGGACAGTTCAGGTTTCCTCATGGTCCATTCATTTCTGATAGTGCACATCTATCGTGCATTATCCTGTACTTCATGTTCAGGACCCAAACACACAGATCATTATTCTGATTGCAGCTGTCAGTGTTGTTTCTCTGATTATTATCTTTAATACCTTCATGAAAGGAACTCTATCTTTCTGTTTAGTTTGATCTAT
>NW_023418580.1:0-522 GCF_002922805.2 Oryzias melastigma
AGACAAAAAAGCAAATTAGAAGTTAATTTAATAATTCTTTCACAGTTCATGCTGTACCTGCATGGGCTGGGACTGGGCTGATGGGCAGGAATGCTGGGCAGGTTGATGAGGTCCGGGGGGAAGAGGTGAGAGTGCAGTGAGGTCCAGGAATCCCACAAAGAAGGCTCAACCTGCTCACCTGAAAACACCATATTTACTTCTAATGTTCTCTGTCCAAATAATTAAAATATTTTTCTGTTGTTCCAAATAAAAATAAAAATAATTTAAATATACCTCCAATGTTCTCATTCTCATCACTGCCCCAGGAGTCTAAGTCAAACCTTTGTGCAGGAGAACAAAAACAAAGTTGGTTATGAGGAAAAAGAAGAAAAGAAAGAGCTTTAAAAAGGATAAACTCACTCTGTGTTCACCCTTCGGTTAATGGAGTTCACACACGGAGGAAATGCGAACGTTGACAGACGATTTATTTCCTTTTCATCATCTCTCATCTGATGGCACACATGTAAGCAAAGGTTAGGAGTC
>NW_023418580.1:4990-5675 GCF_002922805.2 Oryzias melastigma
CGCTGTTTCAGAAGATCAGTCAGCATTTCTTTTTCGTCTTTGAGGCCCTTAGTTTCCTCTCGAAGAGGTCCTAGTTTGTCTAGTACCTTGTTATATTGACCTGCCAGTTTACAAACGTCCTCTTGCTGCTGTTTCATATGAGAAACCTCCTCCTGAAGCTGCTTCTTCTTGTCTTCCAGTTTGGACTTTTCTTCAGAGATTCTCTGATATTCAGCTTGAACCTCTTTCAATTTCTTATTTTCCTTCTGGAGATCTTTAATTTCTGTCTCTAGAGCAGCGACTTCCTGTTGTGGAGCTCGTATCTGAACCTGCAGGTCTTCAATTTGCTTCTGGAGAAGCTCCTGTTCTTTCTTTGCTTTCAAATTTGTCTCCTTTGCTTCTACCACTCTCTCCTTCATATGTTTCAAATTTGAAATCTTCTTATGCAGATCATCAACTTCAACATGAAGGTTGAAGTTTTCTTCTGCCACATGGTCAGTTTCTGCTTTTATCTCCTCGTAGTCAACCTCCAGAAGTTGCCGCTGTTTCAGAAGATCAGTCAGCATGTCTTTTTCGTCTTTGAGGTCCTTAGTTTCCTCTCGAAGGGGTCCTAGTTTGTCTAGTATGTTGTTATATTGACCAGCCAGTTTACAAACGTCCACTTGCTGCTGTTTCAGATGAGAAACCTCCTCCTGAAGCTGCTTCT
>NW_023418581.1:0-869 GCF_002922805.2 Oryzias melastigma
TGGTATATTGGCACAAGGTTCCTTAAAAAGTGAAATTCTGTTTCAGTGATACAAACACCGAAACTATTTCACTACAGAAATACAAACAGAATTCAAAATAATTTAATGAATTTTCTAACTGGTTCTGAATCATGAAAAAAGGATTAAATATATAAAGTAGAAAACCTACCTGATTTAGTTTGAAAAAGTTATTGGAGAAAGAGACTCTGTGGTTGTGAGATTGGTCCCATTAGGACAAACACTGTTTAAATATCATGAAACATGAATGTGGCACATTAACAACACAATACCACACAGGCTATAGTGGCTTTTACTGAGCTTTTCTTTCATTTCTGTCCCTTGCTTGCTATAATCTGACAGTAAGGTGGTGGGCCTCCATCCATTATTTATACCTGCTTCATCCTGGGTCGGGTCACAGGAATTAACTGGAGCTGATCCCATACTGGAGCTTTCATAGGGGGGAGGGGGGGTGCAGTGAACATGTCGTCAAGAAATGCCAACCTCAGAGTGCAGCTGATGCTTGATACTTTCTAGAGGGACATTGCCTCTTTGTCATGATAGGTGGAAAAGAGGTAGAAATTCATATTTCTATGTCTTTTTATGTTTTTATTTAAAGGCCCACGCCAGTGAAAATGTTTCTTTTTGGTGTTTTTAGCATGTTCTTGTAGCATTTTTTTCATGATGGGGGATATTTATAAAATTACGTAAGGTTAAAACTGTGTTTTTAAGTATGTCTTTATTCAAATCAGGATGGATCAGGAGAAGATGAAAACCCACTCGAGTTTGTGATGCAGCAACTGCATCTTTCTGAATAAATAGATCCTTTAATAACAATAAGCAAAATATTCCTCACCTACTTTTTGACTCCA
>NW_023418581.1:2211-4115 GCF_002922805.2 Oryzias melastigma
TTTCAATTATACCCTAAAATAAACTATTAAAATTGACTCAATATATACATATATTTATTTATTTCAGAGAATAAAGACTGTCAAATTCATGGGCAGTAATTCATTTTCCTCTTTAATATCAGCAAACAGAGCTAAACTCTGAGACTCGTGTCTTTTCTCCAGCTGAACCTTTTAAATGTTTTCCAGAATGATCATAAGGTTAAAATCCAGCCCAGTTCTGCGAAGGCCACGCACCCCCAAATTAACCCCCCTCCCCTTGTTTTCGGTGATGTGTGGCCACTCTGGGTTTAACATGCCTGAAATTTTAAAGTGCATTGCATCAATATAAAAATAGCTTGAGGCAGACATTTTACAGCATCTGAGCTCTTCCACTTCACTACTACATTTTAGCTGAAAATAAAACGTGACGTGACAAGTGGAGTTGTGGGTCATATTTTGGCTTGCAAGCACACGATGCATGATGTGACCTGGGCAGCAGACGGCCGCCGGCGGCATCTCGCTGCAGAAACGCTCCTGTCTGGTGATGGAGGTCAAAAGAAACGGTTTGACACTTCTGTTATAGACAATAAAACATTCTCATAAATACTGAAATACTCACAATAGTTGAACTAAATGGGTTTATTTTAATGATTTACTGGTTGTTCGCACTTGCTGGGTTCACGCGACTCTATTTTTTACCATTAGTTTTAGCAATTTAATGATTTCTATTGCATTATTCATGGAATTTTGCATTACAGAAAGCAATATTACATGAAGTTTGAGTTATAATCTCATAAGTTTGCTACTCCGTTCCTTCCGAAATGAAGGGATTGCTTTCCCAAACTCTCTCAAAGGACACCTACCAAAATGAAAAGAAAAGTATTACAAATAAAAACTTCTATTGTTTGCTTCAGCTCTAGCCTCAGTCAAAGACCCTNCCAACATGAATTGGAGATTTTAGCGCCTCAAAGAAACACGCTTTTTGATCTTATATCCTTTAACTCGCGATAGAGCGGTCTAAAACTTAAACTTATTGATTGTCGATTTAATACTCCGCTGGCCGAGCCCAAATCTTGGCTGAAATTCTATTAATATTCTTTGAGTGCCAAAGAATCTGCGGCTCGAGGAACGTGCTCAAGGGAAGTTTGATGCGATTCAATCGAAATATCCAAGAAAAGAAAGCTCATAGTGAAAGAGGAAGGGGGGGCAAAGATGGTTATGGAGTAAAGCGTTAACTGTAAGGGAGGGGTCAGACTGATTGCCCGGTTGGGGACAGCATCCGTCTGATTTTGCAGGAACCAGGGGATCAGGCACAAATCACAAAATCAGGTCGAGCTCCCCATGAAAGGTCAGAAAACACTTCTCGTTGCATAGAATGTCTTCAGACTCTTACTGATTTTTAACATTCAAAAGATGTTTGGAAAATGATATGTTTCTGAGGAAACTCAAGAGACAACGTCCTTCGAACTCTTCCAAGGTAAACTTGAAAAACTGAATTGAAACGTATTTCAGGATAGGAACAGTGTCTTGACTTCAGTGAATGTGAAGACTTTTGAGAACAGATTCAAGGTTTTTCCGCTTATAACTACATTTTATCTCAATTTGACTTCTATAATTGTTTTTGTTGGGTAATTTTGTGCTTTATTTTGAAATTTGTATATGTTGAAATCATTTAAATCTATGAATTCTGTATTTTTATATTATCTTTCAACTATTATCTAGCTGGTGATTCTCAAGAAATTATTTCTGTGAGTTTTTCAATTACTAACCTTTAGTTAATTACAATGGAGTATTACGGCCACCAAAAAAAACCCCAAAAAAGACAAGTTTTAGCAAGTTTTTTTCTCATAAATTTACGACTTGAAATCTTGTAAATTTCCGACTTTAAAATCTCATAAATTATTACTTTAAAAGTCATACATTTA
>NW_023418581.1:4291-20906 GCF_002922805.2 Oryzias melastigma
CTTGTGAATCCAAAATTGCAAACTATTGTTGTTGAATTCTTAAATTGATTAATAACTTTGTTGATTTATTGTGCGTATATATGTGCACACACCCTGAAACAACAGCAGATTGGACTGGGAGCAGAATCATTTTAAGCGCCTGAGAATTGCCGGTGCAACAAACAAGACTTGAACTGACGGCCCCGACTGCAGCTCATCATTATTACAGGCTATGTCAACAAAACACCAGTGGCAGAAAACTGACATCCGCCCTGCAAAAAAATAAAAAAAGTATAACAATGTTATATTTGTTTCTGTACTTATACAAAAAAAATCTGCTAGCTCAGTCTATAAATTGACGGATGACTTCCTGCTAAAAAAGTCAAAACTGCTGTTTTATTAAAGATGCATGCATTTATTTCACTAAAGGTGAGGCTTTCAGCAAAACTGCAGAAGATTATGTTCTCATTATTTTTTAAAACCACAGACTTGAGGGTGAAACAGTCTTCCTGACCACTGCTTTCAAATAATAATAAATGTGTCCAGAGCCATTATCTTCAAGTTTTCTGATATTTATTTCTTTATTTCAGTTACCACAGAGTTCTTTGGAGCTCATTTTGCAGGTTTAAGCTGCCTTCATCCAAATAGGATGAGGGACATAGAGAAGAAAAGAAGGCTAACATCTAGCAAAGTGCCACAAGACCTCTCTTTGCGTGAACTTTATCAATCAATATGAGGATCATGTCGGGACCTAAATGCGTCATAAAAGTGTAAAATGTGATTTTCCGGAGAGGCACAGATGGTGAGCGCACTGGAACACTTATTGTTCTCGTTTCCCCCCAAAAATGGAAAGTTTTTCTACTTTAAACCTACAAAATAGAAATAAAATTCTGTTTAAGTTGGATTACTGTTTACACCTTAAATATTAGAGATTGAGTGTCAAACGTGATTCCTTATTTGTATAATTTCACTACTTTATTGAAAGCAGTTTGATTAAATCAGGGGAGGAGATCAATCCCAGACGTGCAGAGCTCGTTTTGCCTGACTTGATCAGAGACCTCCCCAAACAATACACCCCAGCTATTATATTGCTGCTGTGTTTTGGCCCAGGCGAACCTTAATGCTGCATATTTTCTGTTTCACCAAGCCCCGCAGTTCGATGTGACCCATTTTGCTCTGCATTTAATTTGATTTTTAGCCGTGGAGTAAAGCTCGGAAAAGCAGTTTTGCAAATTATGCATAGCTGACTCGCACGGAAACTCGTGAACACAAACAATTACGTTTGGACTCCACAGTCGTTGAGTTTATGACTGATCCTTTATAAAACGACGCGTCAGGGTGAGCAGCTGTCAACAGGTCCGTCATCGACTTTATCTGAGAAATCTGAGCTCGCATTCTTCCTCAGATGCAGAAAAGGAAACGTTTCCAAAGACAAAGATCCTCTTAAATCACTTTTGTTCAGACAAGAAGGCCTTACTCTGAGAAATTGGATGCCATGTTTTCTTTATCTAAGATCTTTTTTTCTTCTCATCTTTTCCTTTCTGTCCCACACCAGCTTTTGGAGGAAATCCCCAAACTTATTGAAAACTATCTTCAATTTCCTTAATTTGACCTTTTATATAAGAAAATATCAATTCAGTGAAATATCGCAATAATCCTTTGGCAATAAATGTATCAATTTAGAATACTGCCCCGTGGAAATTTAACTAATTATTTATAAGCAAACATGTAGTTCAGAGTCTTACTTTTTTTCCAATTAAACCCCCGACCACTAGTTGTCAGCACAGAGCACCGAGTTTCTTTGGGCAGCTCTACACCTCACCGAAACAAGAACAAGATCTCATGAGAACTACTTGTGTTAGTGCTTGTGTCGTGAACTCATCCTTGTTGTTGTTGTTACATATGGAAATGAGACACACACAACTTAGTTTTAGCTGGAGGGTGAGTACTGAACCAAAAATCACTGAAAAGTTGGACTTGTAAGAGCCACTGTGTGCAGAGCTATATGCTGAAGACAACATGGGATAAAGTTCTGCTGAACTTCAAAACAAAGGTTTCTAATTCATCATCTTGATGGATAAGAGCTTCGTGTACAATGCTCTGAAAAAAGACTGGCGTTTTGGTGATGAGCGGGAAAATATGTTTATTTAAATGAAATTGTATTTATGTTAAAGGTGTATTAATATTCAGATGAAGTTTACATTTTGAAGTTCACATACATTTCATTTAAAAGCGCCTTTCAAGACTCTCAAGGTCGAAAATGATAAAACATACACAGGTAAAACAAACAAGATAAAAGAATAAAAGTAATACATTTTTCTAGCTTTTCTGCTTTTGTCTAGCACTTTCTTGGAAAATATCGGGATACATATTGAGTTGCAACACATTTATTGGGATATGTTTTCTATCGCGACAAATGTATCGTGATATGTATCGTATTGTGACACATGTATTGAGAAATGTATTGTATTGCGACACATGCATCACGATATGTATCGTATTGTGACACATGCATCAGGATTTATATTGTATTGGGACACATGTATAGGGATATGTATCGTATTATGACACATTCATCATATGTATCGTATCAGGACACATGTATTGGGATATTTATCATACCGCGACACATGTATCAGGATATGTATCGTATTGCGACACATTCATCATATGTATCGTATTGCGACACCTGTATTGGGACATGTATCATATCGCGACACATGCATCAGGATATGTATCGTATCGTGACACACGTATTGGGAAATGTATTGTATTGCGACACGTGCATCGCGATATGTATCGTATCGTGACACATGCATCAGGATTTATATTGTATTGCGACACATGTATTGGGATATGTATCGTATTTGACACATGTATTTGGGTATGTATCGTATTTTGACACATTCATCATATGTATCGTATCGGGACACATGTATTGGGATATTTATCATATCGCGACACATGCATCAGGATATGTATCGTATCGTGACACCTGTATTGGGAAATGTATTGTATTGCGACACATGCATCAGGATTTATATTGTATTGCGACACATGTATCAGGATAGGAATTGTATCGTGACACATGTATTGGGATATGCATCATATCGCCACTCTTGTCAATACAGACCTCTACTTTTTTTTAATGTTCCTTCTATTTTTACTCTTTGTCTTCTGTGTGACATGATTTCTATTACACGTTCTACAATCTGCAACAACTTCCACAAATGATTTACTTTTCTCTGTTTCCAGTTACAAGAAGAGTGAATAAATGTCAACAACCGTCTCACATGAAAAAGTGTGGATTTCATTTAAATCCTCTCTTTAATGATGCCAGTAACTTCATCTACTTTTCATGTTAAGTAAGAAATTCCAACTCCAATTATGAAGATAAAGAAATGTCTGCAAAATTATTATTTCTTAAAAAATGAGACTTTTTTCCTTAATTAAATCTTTGACTCAATTCTTTAACTTCAAAAAATTTCAGTGGAACTAATTATTTTTGCTCTTTTATCCTCTTATAAAATACTTTAGATTAATATTATTTTTTTTTTTACCCTTGTTTAGTCAGAATGAAGCACTCCTCACTTTCTGAACATCAGAGAAACCAAAATGCCCCGGAAATTCCCCTTTTCCCAGCTGGAGTTCCCTTGTCTCCTCTCACGCAGGGATGTTTGAGTGTTTTGCTGCTTTCATTCATTACCATCCCAGGATTATCAAAGGGCTGTGTGAGGATGAGATACTGTTTGTTACTGTGTTGACGACGGGATTTTTGTGTTTCCCTGAATTGCTGCAATTAAAAGAATTCTTTAAAGAGTGTCCTTGTACAAACAGTTGAGTGATGTGTTTGATTAAAACGGGATTCCTCGAGGACGAGACTGATAAGTAGATCAGGGATCAGAGAAAAGGTGCACTGAGCGCGTGCAAAACAGCAGCAAAGATCTGCATACACTTCATGCTAAGTTCACAGCGGCCTCAGCAATAGGCGTTCAAATGAAGACTTTTTAAAGAAAAGTCCATGGAAATGCAAATTGTGGGATTCCCCATTCAAAACTGTCACGTTCACACGTCGCGACGAGAGTTCTTAAGTTTCAAGACATTTCACACCAAGCTTCTTCCAACTGTGAGTACATGCGCTAGTATGATGTAGAAGTGCATTCAAGTATCCATATTCAGCCGCTTCTTGAAAGTGCTTTAAACAGCATTGGAAGAAGTTAATTGAAAATGTGTTCAGGTGTCTGAGTTTGTTTGTTGGGCAGAAGTTATACGCAGACCAAATTGTGTTGTTGTTTAACTTTTATTGTTAGAATTTTGAGATAGTATATTTATTGAATTAACGGTATAAAAATTGTCATTTTTACCGCCACTTGGATATCTCCACTTCATCATACCACTTTTTGTTTTTTATATCTTTTCTGCCTGCTCTCTAACCATTTTAGCGATTTGAGTGATTCATGACATAAAATGGGCATAAAAATGATTATGTATTTATTTATTTATTTTTCTTTTTAACCTCTGAGAATCCACTGGATCAAATTTAACACACATTTTTCTTTTCTCTTTCTTTTTTTTTCTACTTGTTTTCGTCTAATTTATTTTAATGGCTTAAGCTAAAATCAATGTCTGCTGTAATGTCGCTACCTAAAATGAACAAACAAAAAAACAAGTTGTCTATTTAATTTTGAAAGCCCAGAAGAAAATTATTTCTTGGTTTCTCCAGGGTTAAGAGGGGGGCCCTGCAGGTATTGGGGGCCCCAGATGATGGCCCACCATTGCCTAATGGTAAGTCTGCCCCTGTACTTCGCTTATCAAAACATGTACAGACAGAGAAATTGTGGTTTGTTTTACTTTAATTTAGACTTTTGGGTGTATTTGTTAGTTTCTCACAATAATCTTAATGAATATAAGCACCAAGCAAATATGAGCTGATTCAGATCATATTTCTGGAAATAAAAATGTAGATATTCTTTATAGCACATGCTCAGATACAAGTGTGGGCTTTGTGATAAAAAGGTTAGCAGAGATATTTCAAGTTTGAACTGTTTCCTGTTGGGTTCAAATGTTGGGATGTGCTGCTGTCAAACATCAGAAAACGACTCTGTGGCCTGTAATGAAAGGAAAGAGAAAGACATTTTCAAAAATAAGAGGGTGTGAAACTAAATAGGAAGGTGAAAAGGACAGTCATTTTTCATTTCAGTGGGAGCTCAGCGAACGCTCCGTCTCCCTGTCTCCTGTCACCTCGCATCTCTCATTACATCTCTGCGGGCGACACAGTTCTTCTCTCCATCCTCTCAGTTTCCTGTTCAGCATCCCTCTGCCGGTCCCCCTACACACCTTTATTTGCTCTTATTAAGCGTCTAGTTTTCGTAATTTCACATTGTCTGATGCTTTGAAACCCACAATTAGACTTTATTTATTAATTTTGTAAAAGTGTTGCTTCTAAACAGACAGGTGTCCAGGCAGAGAGGAGAATATAAATGAGTGACCTGC
Source organism: Oryzias melastigma (assembly GCF_002922805.2). NCBI lineage: Eukaryota > Metazoa > Chordata > Actinopteri > Beloniformes > Adrianichthyidae > Oryzias > Oryzias melastigma. The sequence continues at coordinate 9,764 of NW_023418581.1, forward strand.
TGAAGGAAAGTTCTCTTTGCTTCTGAGCCAGCTGAATCCATTCAGAGTGATGCGGGAGGCCTTTAATCATGCAGATGCTCACATTTCTTTGATGTTTTTTATTTTTTTATTTTACTATTTTTGTTTATTTGGGCATGCGACCACACTTTTGGAAGAATAATTCAATTTATATCATCAATTCCTGCCTTTTAAGTTTTTTGTCCTTCTATCCAGGGTCACAGCAGTTCTGCTTTTAACAACTGGAAGGTCTTCAAGCAAATTCAATAATGAAATTTTTTTTTTTTTTTCTTTTGCTCAAACCTTTTTGTGAAATCCCGATTTGGAATAGAAGCATTCATCACACCTGAAGACATTTTTTAAAAACCAACTAAATTGAATATTTTGAGGTGGAAATATTTGAAATATTAAAAACACATCATCGTATTTCTTAAATGGGAGCAAAAATTCATATATATGGAGAGAAAATAGACTCACTGGATTTTTGTCTGTGTCATTCTTCCTTTGTAGCTTGTTTCTGCCTGTTTTGTGTAACTTAAGATATGTGTGTATATATGAATTGACTTGTAACTCATTTGATTTATACCTTTTGGACTATTTGATTTGTAACTCATTCAATGAGAGGTAGCCATGACCTTGGGAAAACTTTTTTAAAAAGTGATGAATGTTTGAAAAACTTATATTTAGACTTTTTTAATCATAATTTTGGCCACAAATCTGTTTTAAAAAAATAATTAATGAATGAATTAAATTTTAGTAGATACTATTCACAATTTTAGTTCAAAGTGGCTGATAAGAGAACTCTGATGTCCCAGCATTCTAGAGGCATTCAAACGCACCACATACACACAAATCAGAAAACATGAAGACTTTCACAACCCGTTGTGAACTCTGACTTGTGTAAAAATGTGGTTTTGTCTGTGTGCATCAGGTAACAGGTGTGATCTCTTTAAAGTTTTGTGTGTGTCGCATTTATTTCCAATTCATAGTTAGTTTTAAGTTGGTGTAATTTCAAGTTGTGAGCACGTAAATTGTATTTTTAAGTTTGAGTGTACATGTGAATACACAATTTCAAGTACACACCCACAAAATGAATGGCATGAGTTACAAATCAAATATGACACGTACACAATTCCAGTGAGACTATTTTCTCTCCATACATATATTATTTTTTTTTCCTCCCAAGTTTATTATATTACTGTTTTATATCTTGAAATACGCTTTGCAACACAAACTTTCACTTAAAGTGAATAAGCAAAGTGTAAAAAAGTTTATTATTTTGTATTTTTACTCTACTTTGACTGTTTAAATGGAGGTTTTTCCATTCATCTATAAATTAGTGCAAACCGATTACTTCCCACATTCACTTCCACCACCATCAGCACTTTTGCATTGCTTCATAAATCAGCTTAAATGAATGCATGTTCTCAATTCAGCCACTTTATGTAAATCCAGGTTTAGTCTCTAAAGTACACTGACAGTTTTGTGCATCCGGCTCATGAATGTGATTTCTAATGTAAGTTACAAGGAGAAAAATAGTATTAATCCCAGCTTTTTGCGCGAGAAATCCCCTTTGCTTCATTTGTTGGCAGACGAGTTTCTGCAGAGTTTGTAATTAGTGTAACCTTCAGCCTCAGCAGATTTTCACAATAGTACAATTATAAAAAAGTACAAAGTATTATCACTTTTTTTTTTCAATAAGACTGTGAGCTTGAATTTCTTCTTTTTGTTTGTTGTGCTTGTTTAAAACTTTTCAAAACAGGCAATAGTAACTGTATTTGACCCAAGAGAGGCAACATTGTAGTTAAAATAATTTAGATAAATATGATTGGAACACTGTAAACTCCTTAGAAATCTCACATTGGGGTAAGAAAAATGGTTTAACCAAAAACTCTTATTTTAAGAACAAAGGTTGTAGTATTATTTTGCTTTTGAAAAACTTTCTTGATAAGATTTTTTCTCTTGCAAGACATCATTTCATGAAACAAAGGTCATTTTATTTGCTTAAAATTTAGTTTTTGCAGTGAAAAAACAAAATATATGTATATTTAACCCTTTAACACCAGAGATCCAATTATTATGTTCTTTGATTTACTGTAACTTTTTAACCGTTAACATTATCAACATAATTCCAGTAGATTCTGAAGGAGAAAAGTGGCTTTTCTCCTTCAGAATCTACTGGAATTGTGTTGATCGTGTTAATGTTTAAAAACTTATAGTATCTTAAGGATTTCGGAACCAGGAAAACAACATTTCCTGAAGTTTATGGTAATATAGCTACATTTAACATGTTTGTGCTGTTACAAAAACAAAGCAAAAATACATATTTTCTCTTTTAAATACACCACACATCCAATATTTTTGACAAAAGAAGCTTGCAAAGCCTCAACTGTATTTACCGAAAACAAAATCAATCTGAAGTACTTTAGTAGAAGCACCTGGGTGTCCTCATCTTAACTGAAATCCAATGAACTCTGGCTTTTCTTTTTCCAATATTAGCTGGCTATGATCACATCCATAATCACGTGCATGTCCGTGCGCGCACCACTGTCTAACCTTTAGCACAGCTCAGTGTGACACTGTAAATACAGACTCCACATTAGTGACAGCAGGTCCCCAAAGAGCTCAGGAAGCACTTCACAACATGGGGAAACAGACACAGCATGCATGTGTGTGTGCATGTGGGTGTGTCAGGCTAAAACAATGATCTCTTTTCCAGCATAGGCGTCTTGCTCTGATTGCTAATTAGCTTCGTGTCAACAGTCGTTCCTGTGTGCTTTCCGGCAGCAGTTTCCAGGAATGGAAACACGTTTCATCCTTTACAGACAGAAAGTTGCAGCTTTTCTGTCAATGCTTTCTGGAGTTATTTATCCATAAAATAGTTTAATGGAAAAAAATGTTTAGAAGTAAATGTTCATTCATTACAGTCACTTAAAAAAAAACGAATCTATCATGCAGAAAGGAAAAAAAAATTAGAGCTAAAAAAGGAGAGGTTGAAAAGTAATCAAACAATAACAAGGGAAGAAAAATCAAATAAAATGTGTACAATCTATGGAAATATATATTAATAATTGCATTTATCTTAACATATACACGTTTACTTCTGTGTGAGGCAGAATCATTAAGACTAAACTCAAAGACGCATTTTATTCTGTGTATTGTTTAAAAACAGGATTTTTATAGTTTTTGTTAGTCAAACAATAAAGTAATAAACAATAAACTAAACATTAGTTTTTAAATGTGGGAAGATGATTTTACAACAGAAAGATATGAGTTTCATACACGTCAAACCTTGTTGGTTCAAACCAAAACGCATAAGAAATGGTAAAGAAAAACATTCTCAAATGGTGAAATATAAAATAATAATTTAAAAATACGGTATACATTTTCTTTAGAGTGGTTAATTATCGACAAAAAACAAGAATTAATAAAAAAACTCCTGATCTTGATGAGATTAAATAATCTGAATTATTAATTTATCTATATTTCCCTACATTTAATCTCAGATTTACTTGCATTTTGCTTTATATTTGACAGGATCATTTTTGAAGTTTTTTGGGTGTTTTTATTGCATTTTTTCTGATGATGGGGGACATTTTTAAAGAAAATGAAGCCTAAAGTTGCATTTCTGAGTATTTTTATTTTCAAATAATAATTTATGAATGTATTTTGTTGCATCACTAATCTTTGGTTGGGGGATTGTGGGATTTTAAGATGAGTGGGAGAGTCTGAACGTTTTCAAAACCGAACAAATTTTCAGAATAAAAGATAATTCAGATGTAGTTGTTTTGCCATCCTTATTATGCTTTACAGCTCAAGTGAACAAAAGTGTAGCTGAGAAAATCTGTTTATTTTTCAAAGTCAAATATTTTCTTTCAACATAAAAGATTTTTGAGACTCAAAAGAAAATTGAAGCAAGAAAATGTATTTGATTTCTTGGATTTCTGCATGAATTTGTCACAAAATGTGTTCTGATCTTCATCAGATGATAAACACAGTCTTTTAAACAGTATGTTTTGCTTTTTCATTGGAAAAAAAATGCGTAAACATTCAAAATGTATGGTGGAAAAAACATGTGGACCCTTGGATTTAATAACTGGTTGACCCTCCTTTGGCAGGAATCATTTCAGTTAAAGTTGTATTAGTTTAAGCAGACTGTGTTCATCATCTGATGTGACTTAGATGAAGATCAGAACATATTTTATCAAAAATTCATGTAATACAAGTAATCTCAAAGTATTTACAACCTTTTTTCTTACAACTGTAATTAATTATTTCTTCTGCGGACCGGTGCCAATTGATCCACAGACCAGAACCAGTCCGTGACCCATGATTGGGGACCACTGTACTAGAGAATACCACATATTTTTGTCTTCACATAATTAACTCTTTTCTGTAATTTAATCTTTATTGTAATGTAGTTTAATCGTTATTCCAGCAGATTCTTGCTAGAATTATGTTGATCGTGTTAACGGTTGAAAAGTTGAAGATTTTGAGTTTAAGCGTCACCGGCAACGCCTCAGGTGTTAAAGGGTGAAAAACCACTTTGGAAACAGATCAAAGGTGGATCAAAGTGGAACTTTAAGCATTTTATCATGTCAGTTTGTGTGTCTTTTATTGGTACTTATAATACATACAAATAATTTTTTTATACAAAGAATCCAAAAGTATAGAAGTCTAAACATTTAGGCTAGAAAAGCATCTAAAAAAGAGACTTTAACTTAATAAAAAAGTAGTTTCTCGTAACTCAAAGACAAGTATGCTCCGTCATGTGTCTGCAAACGTTTAATCACCAGTCTAATCCTGACCTTCTCCTTACCCCAGCGTGAAGTCATGAGTTATGTGATGGGGACCCGCTGCTGCTCCGAAAAAGGAAGTTGAGCTCCGCAATGTGAGCGAGGACGCTGCACTGTCCCTGCAACACGGGTAATGGACGGACGCGGACACACAGAGAGCAGCCCACAGTGTGTCTAATGAGGTGGAGTCGTCGGCAGGCCTAATAGGTGATTCACAGTGTGTTATTCCTCCAGAGTCTGAGGCCTGTCGCCCTCATTTGATAAACACTTGTTTCTCTGCGGACTGCAGGAGATGGAATCTGTCAGCACGCAGCCGACATGTCCTGATGCATTTTCACCGCAGCTGCTTGTGCTTCACTGCATTCAAACCAGACGTTCACACCTGGTATGCAAAGGATAACACCTTTTTACAACACAGGATTTGATATTTTGAAAGTACGATTACTGCTTTAATTTTATTCTGCTTCATGCTTTTCACTATGATGTGAAAAACATGACTTTTGCTTCAAGGCACACTGTCACTACATGTTGATTCTGTCAAGAAGTGGAAGTTTGATCCAAAGATTTGAAAAAAAAGGAAAGATCCTGTTTTCGTTTTTAGGAGAAGAGTGATAGAAACACCCGTTCTGTCAAACTTCCCTGATTTGAAGCACCCACCTTGACCTTTTCCTGGAAGATTTTCGCAAAAAGAAACTTCTGCAGCTGGGAAATATGCCATGTTTGCAGCATCTTGAAGGTTTTTTATAAAATCTTTGAGAAAAAAAACCTGCACCTCTAGAAATCAGAAGGCGTCTCATAACCTTAGCTACTTCCTGTGAGTCCCCATTTCCCTCCATCGTTTAATATATACTCAATTTCAACATCCATATTTTTGCTTTTATAAAAAAATATTTTTTCAAACCCAGTGACACATTGTAGTACTTATATAAGACTTGGGGTGTACCAGTAACTTTATATGTTTGTGGGGATCAGTGTATCTGAATGTTAATTCGTTCTCCACTGCTCCTAAAAAATAAAAAAGACTTCACGCTGCGCTCGTCAGACTCCGTTTCTCCGTTCTGCACTGATTTTTTTTTCTCCTTCAATAAGAGATAGATTAAAGAAACTCCCCACTGTGAGGTGCTGACTGACCCTGAGGCTGCTGGTGTTAAAAATGCATGCTCCCCTGCCAGACCATATGGCCTTCACCACAGAGCGAGTAGCTCTAACTTTCAGAAATGAGCTTGCACTTGTCCACAGAGCAGCTCCTTGCTGACTGCGTGTTTGTCCAGTAAAACCAGCTCCAACATTCTTAGTTATCAACCAGGTTCTCCGTTCTTCAAAGCTACTGCGAGATCATCACTATTTCTGATAAACGACCTCTGACAACACTGATAACATTACGAGGACAGCATGTAGCAGCTGCTGAGGAAATATATATGTATATTCAATCTGAAAGATTTTCAGGAAAAGAAAATGTATTTAAGTACTAAACCTTCAAGAATAATTTGGAATTATATTGACAGAAAGTCTCCAGTCTGACTTTGCAAAAGTTGTAACTTTCCATTCAAAAACTGTTGTACTCATGAATCCGATCAGAGCACTATTAAAAACAATGTCTGTTCAAATTAAAATTCAATCAGAGAAGTACTTTGATTCAATTTTGATGACATTTTTGCAATTCAGATGAAATGGAAATATGAGCAATTTGTGCAAACAAAAATTAAAAAATAAAAAGAATTTCTAGGATAGCAAGTTAAGTTATTTTGCCTTTCTTTTCCCGCTCTGTCTGTTCCCTAAACTCACTCCTGGCTTTAATTTGTAAAAAAATCTGCTTTTAATTTATTATTATCATTATTATAATTTTTTTGTATTACCAGGGTTTAATTCTGTTTTCCACTTCTTTCCTTATTTGTTTTGGTTGCCATCTATCATCTTTAAGATAAGTAATTTCACTCATGGACTGTGTATTGTGATACAATGTGATATCTATAAAGTGATAATAAAATACATCTATGGTTTGAAGCCCGATGACGGAGCTGCAATATGAGTGTTACAAAACACATAGACTATGCCAGCGACAGGGGATACAAATTCTGGCAGGGGACACATATCTTGACACAACATCCAGTACAACACAAGGGTTTGCGGGACCAAAGGAGGCTCGTGTCTGAGTGGTAAAATGACGCTAGCATCTTGAGCTAATAAAGGCTAACATATTTAAATAAATAATTCCAACTGAAATGTTCACCAATTACACCAGCAAAACCCTCAATCCTTATACGAATGTAACAATTTGAACTATTTACAGTTGTCTGTGTGGAAAGGACACCAAATCAGTCTTCCTGTATAGCATTATAAAGATGTATTTATTACAACACAGCCAGTAAATGCTCATGGAAAGAGTTGACGAAGCAGAAAAGGGGTTAATTGGCAATAAACTAGGTATTAAGTGATATGAAAACATAGAAATGACAGAAACTTCATTATCGGAGCAGAAGGAGAACCTCATCACGGAGGAAAAAGAAGCCCAGACCCTCAGCTTGAAGAAGGGGCCGGTGATAAATAACGGGAGCAACGTGTTCGACCCCGTGTGAGGGCGCTAACCCGCTAATTTGAGTGCCTGTGGCGTTGTTCTGACACAAACTCTTCACACTGGGAGGGATTCCTCTCAGGAAATAAGCAGTCCGTCCAAAAGCGCCTTAGCGAGTTCCCTTCACATTCATGACTGTGTTAACTCCTTTGAGTCATTAGCTGCTAATATTTGTAGTTTTCATCAACAACTTTAACAAGTGTGACAAGGACGAAATGTGAGAAAGCAGAATGAACACTGACTTTGAGCAAAGAGCTTTCATTTGTGATAATGAATGAGCCAAGAAAGCTGGCAGACAATCTGGGCTTTTTGGGAAGCTTAAGGGCAAATACATGCTTAGCATGAGTACAATGTCATCGTAGGACTGCAGTTTCACACAGGCGTGCATGTTAAACATTTGTAGCAAAAAAAAATTTGTTGTTCTATTTCCACATTTGACTGGAATTAGCAGAGGTGGAAGTTAACAGACATCACTTGTACAAATGGACTCGAGTGCAGCTTTGAAATATTAATGGGGTTTGGAGGTCGCCGGAGGCCGCCTTAAATCCATGCCAATGCAAATGGACCCCAAGGTCACTGACACAACACTAAAGCAGCCACTGGCCAGAGCAGATTGATTCAGAAAAGTGTGAAATGGGGTCTCTCAGAAAGTTTGGTCAAATACAGAGCCAGCTGCATAATAGAATGGCCTTGAGCTTGCAGCAAGAAGAGATAGGAATTAGCTGGAGCGCGGGCCACATCTGACTGTTTGAAGAGCAGTTTGGGCATTTTTTTTTATGTTATCACCCCGCTGACCCAACATTTTCTGTGGCAACAAGAGTCGCAACATGACCAGAGTGCTGTTGTTGTGGAGGGCCAGAGCGATAATGAGTGGGGGCTGTGTGTTTCGGGGGCTTCTTTGTGCAACGCTGCCTTAATTTTCCTCATTATTCGTTGGAGGACAGGAAGAGGATGGCCCTCGTGGCTAAGCACGCTCTCAACGGAAGAAGTTTAAACCAATTTTAACTTTAACTAAGAGAGCCGTGCTCTTCAGATAAGGTGGTTGGGGGTTGCATAGCAACAGCAGCACCCACGTTTGTGTTCCTGTTTAGGTGATGGCAGCTCTGAGCAGAGTGATGCTCTTGCATGCTGGAGCCGCTCTGGTCTAATAATTAAGCCACGGTTGGGTTTGCAATGGAGCCCAGACAATTAGTGTGTCTGTAATGATTTGGTACAGCTTGACTGCAGCGCTCTGCCAGAAGAGCACTGGCTTTGTATAGTCTGTGAATGACCCACTCATAAAACCTTTATCGGGACTAGATATTATGATTCTGCAGCCCCCTCTTCCCCATGTCTATAGGAGCAGATGGTACATATGTCCACTGCAGACGCCTTTACATCCAATCTGTTAAAAAATGTGGGAAATTAAAAAAAGAATCACAACTCTTATGTAATTTCTGCACTTATACCTTGTATCTCAAACAAAACTGCACAGACACAAAAAAAAAACACTTCCAGTTGGTGATAATTTCTAATTCTGCACAATGTTGTGTGTTGCACGAGGGGTTTCTGATGCTGTTGTCCAGGTTTGTTCCAGTTAACAGCAGGTCATAGAATAATAAAAGCTCTAATTGCACACAGCAGACCTCCATTCTTCTTCAGGTTTTGTTTCTGCGAAGCAAGAAATGCTGTTATCATTTCCCCTCCTGTGAACACTTTCCCGCTGAGATGGCCTCTCACTGCGAAATGAACACACGCATTGTGTGCCGTGCACCTAATGCCTTCCATAATCTGTTTAACTCTTGCTATTCCTGCAGGCTCGCCGCTCCCTTCATGAATGGCGTTGCCAGATCAGCTTCTCTTCAATCTCCTTTAACTCTCTCTTCATCTAATGAAGTCAGACCTTTGCCCTTCCTCTCTCTTTCATATCCTCTTTCGCCAACTGGTGTTCAGATTCAGTCTGAGTCGTAGGCACCCCAATTAGTCAAAATGAGATGCTCGACCCCAATTTTTAGATTTACACTGATAAGCAGAAGCCTTCTTTACATAAAAACGCTGCCTCATGCTGCGTTAATGAATTACCCTCCAACCCCTTCATTTCATGAAATACTTTTTCACCAGATAAGGAAATTTGTAGAAACCCCAGGTGTCCTAGATTCTGGGAAGTTATGTAAGGTTTACGTCCCAAACCACCGATGTGCTAAAGGGCCAAAAAGCACGTTTGCTTGGTCGATGTCAGACAATTATTTTGCTCCAATTTAGTCCAGATGTCAGCCTGTGCTTCAAAATGTCAGGCTAATCACGCCACGATGGATCACTATAAAAAATGTATATATGAGAAAATGGACTATATCTGATCTCCCATCCAGATTAAACACTGCTTAACTTCCAAAGTGACATTTTTTACTAGTGTCACGAAAAAAACCTCAACTGATCACCTTTTTTTGTTGCTTTCTCTTTTGGAGATGTCTTTGTCAGTCAACCTGAAGCTTCTTTTGTTGTCTTAAATAGTGACCAAACACTAAAACAACTTTTTGTCCATTGACCTCAATAAATTTTTGGCATTTTTGATCATTTCAAATAAACTTTAACTCTTAAAATTGGTCTGAACCAGTCATTGCGCTGCACCCTGCAGGCTGAATTGAGGTATTACAGTTGAATTTTGAGATTGGTCAACTGGTGCAAATCCCACGTCATTTCAGAAGTTTCCCGTCATCATGCTCAAACGTGGATCTAAAACACACCTCCCCCACTCAGCCCGTCCCTTTTGTCGCATTTTTCAAATCTGGGCTGATAGTGGAATTAGCTTCCAAATGTCCTGTTGTGTTATCCTTTAACACAAGTCAGGAAAATCCAGATGAGACATGTTAATGTATCACTCACGGTTCCCTTATTTTGAACTGATAAAAAACTGGACAGAATGGTCAAATACGGCCCAGAATGTTCCACTCGTGATGTTTCTCATTTCAGATTCAGTCTGATCTTGGAAGCTCAGCAGGAATTAATTTAGTTGCTCTTTGGATGTAAGGCGAAATAGAAAGGTCGGTCAGTGGTTAGTTTCTTCTTCTTCTTTTCTTTTTTTTTGAAAGAAAACAATCATTTAATGATTGTTTTGGATTACAGGTCAACATTTTTGACAACATCTTCTAAATGAGAAAATGTTCTCTCAGCAAAGTTGTGTCAAATATTTTATTAAGTATCTGGCCAACGTCAACCAGACATACATCTGCTGTCTGGGAGATCTGAAGACAACTAACTGGTTAGTTTTTTTTTTCTTTTCTCTCCTCCAGAAATTCAGGTTGGCTTCCTGTTCAGTATCCTCCAACCTTCTTGTGATTGCATAAACTGAGATAAAATCAAAATATCTCAAGATGTTCTTGTAGAAACTTGAAAACAAACCCAGTATTTCGAGATTGCATGCTCTATTTAAATGGCAATAAAAAATGTTTTTTTCTTTTATTTTTTTTTTTACCATTATTCTCAAAAACTGCTTTTGTGCTTGTTTGGATACATGTAATCCATAATCTATATGGTATTTTTAATTTCTGCTTTCTCCGGTTTCATTTTCCCTTAAACCAACATGTGCCCAGGCAAAAATCAAACGCCTAACTTCTGTTCCTGAATTTGAACCAAAACTCGAGCTGCTGAATTGCAGTTCTTCAAAATGGCCACTAAAAAAGTCAGATTTTACAACCCCCAAAAATGTAAAGCATGGTTTAAAAATTCTGATGTTTATTGACTCTTTATTATGTCCCTTTTTTGGGAAGCTGATCTGGAAAAGACAGATCAATTTCATACC
>NW_023418581.1:22537-23198 GCF_002922805.2 Oryzias melastigma
GTTGAGTGACAGGTGTAGAGAGAAAAGGGGGCGGAGTTGAGAGAAAGAAAGAAAAAGAGTCCGGTCTTGGCGCAGGAGGAAAGAAGCACAGCTACCGAAGGTGTCATTTTCGTTTAAAAAAGAGAGATGTTTATGCTGTGGTTCATCCCCCAGATGGTCCACTGTTGGATTAGATGCTGAAGAGTTCGGTAAACAAAAAGTAAGTTTCTGCTCGGGACTTATAAGTTGTTTTACCGGGAGCGCAGCATCAAAGCTAAGCTAAGCTAACACGCTCTCTAGAGGACTGTAGGCTGAAGTTCGCTAAATCAGCGGGACTTTATAGCTTATAGAAAACCGTTGCCGGACTGGAAAACGGGAGAACAGATCCAGATAGCACTCCGAGCTATCCAGGAAGCTCAGAGTACTTCTGGCGACGTGGGAGACGAGGAAAAAGTTCGCTGCCGGGTGTGGACAACGCACGTGGATTTATATCGGAGTTGGAGCTGTGAAACGGGAGGATTTGCCATTCCAGGAAAAGAGGAGAGCTAAAGTGGTGGAGTCATTTGGATTACTTTTCTACAAGCACAAGGTACTTTTTCTTATATTTTATTTTCTGCTGGAGTGAAGACTGGAGTTTTTTTCCGTACAAGAGCAAGGATTCGACGAATCAGGCCTGCCACGT
>NW_023418582.1:0-1107 GCF_002922805.2 Oryzias melastigma
CCTGTCTGTCAGAGGATAGACTTTAAAGTTCTGTTACTGGTTTACAAAGCTTTGAATGGTTTAGCACCAAAATACATGACTGACCTCCTGATGTACCAGCCAGACCTCTCCGGTCATCAGGATGCGGCCTTTTGTCAGTTCCTAGAGTCAAAACCAAACACTAAAACTTTGAGTGATCATTCAGTCACAGTTACCAACTAACAGCTTTTCAAAGAAAGGTTTTCAGCAAGCAGACTGAACAGCTGTTACTGAGAAAAGCAGAAAAAACACAACAGTTTTCCTTTAGAAAAAAAACAGGGTGTGCAGGGAAACCTCAGGATATCCACTTCCCCGCGTCAGATATATATTTTTGACTTCTGATGCCCTCATTTTGTGTCTTTTCTTTTTTCAAATAGTTACCAAGCAGGAAAACGCAGACAGGATTCACTCATCTGTTAAAACAGATCGCTGTACCGTTGAGCGCTCAAATATAAATTCTTCCCCTGTGTTTTGCTATGGCCTAACTTCATTTTTGAGAGATGTTTTTTGACTCACATGATCTCTTTTATTAATAAAGAAAAGCTTTAAAATTTTGGCTTTAGTATCAGCTCACACAAATTTGAAAATATCACTACATCCAAAAATACTATCTGATATTTTTTTTTTGCTAAAAGGATGTCTTAAGTTAATGATGAAAGACCATTCTGTGGTTTTAATGCTAAGGAATTTTTGAGGCTTACACAATTTTTTTTTTCTAATTTAACTTATTTAATTTAGAAACGATCTGAATGAGAAAAGAATTGGAAAAAAATACATGAAGAACAAAAATATTGTCAATGGAACTTAATAAGTCCATATTTCTCTGCTTGAACTGGAAGTGATATAAACTGATCATTTACACCTCTAGTCAACATTAAGCTTAACAAATACTGTGTATAAAGCCCAAGTTTGGTGGCTCATCTTACATTGATGTACATGTGAGTGTATGGCAGAAAATTGTGTTTATTTGGCTTTATTTAACCAGGGAAGTCCTGTTGAGATTAAAAATCTTCTTTTCAAAATGCCTATTTCTTATGATAAATCTGATTTATCAGCAAGCCATTTTAATTAGGATAAATGTATTATATT
>NW_023418582.1:1211-4609 GCF_002922805.2 Oryzias melastigma
AAAAGGAAAAAGAGGAAACCTGAACTAAAGAATGAGCGCTCCATAATGGTTCGTATTTATCTCTCTTTCAAAAAATGTGGTCGTTTACTTTGTTCAAATTTTAAATGCAGTTTTCAAACTTTTTATTGTTCAGTTTTTATTGGTGTGTGTGGTTTTTAAAATGATGAATTATAACAAGCTACTGCCTTGTTCTTTTTTATGTGTCATTTGACTTTTTTATTTGTACTCCTGGTAGATGAATTTTGTTTTCCTTATCTAAAAAGTCATTAGGAATTATTTTAAATTTATTTTTTTTCTTTCATTTTTTTAGGATTTCTGTACTTTGTGTTCTTGATTTTGTCACACATGATTGAAGTTTTTGTGGATTTCTTTCAGAGTTTTATGTGATCTATTTCTTTTTCTGTTGCGCTCCATAAAAGGCTGAAGCAAAAATCATTTACAAAAGTCATCGGAGATGGTTCAGACGGGCTAACGGAATACTTTAAGAGTTGGCTGACTCTGGAAAAGAGTCTTTAAAAAGAACAAGGATGACTCTCAACCCTGGAGGCTACAAACATCTTGTACCACAGAAGCCTTGAAGAACATCGTGTAATGTACTTTGTAAATCCTTGTTTGCTCCTTTTTTAAAAAAAAGGGGTATCCTTAATTTATGAGAGATGCCTTATTTTTGAAAGAGCTATGCCTGATGTACTCTAAATGTCTAGCATCCTCATGACCACAACAGTTAGAGTCAAAGCACTCCTTTCAACATTACCAGCTTTCAATATTACTCAATCTGTGTGGAAACCTGTAAAATCCAGGCTTTTCTTTGTCTAAATCACTTGTCTCTTTCAATCAGTTTTAATTTGTGGAAACTTTCAGTTGTGGTAAGACATGGTAACTTCATGACTCGATCACAGGGTGTTAATAGATGTAGGCCATGAGGGGGGCTGAAGTTGAGTGACTTTTTCCTAGCATCTGTCGCAGTCCCGGCTTTAGATCATCACGAATATTGCCACACAAACATTGATGGACATCTGGAAGCTGTCTAGCCTCAAATGTGGTTTTCTTGGATAAATAGCATTCTGACAATATGAAGATATCCTCGCATGACTTCATTTGTCAGAGATGACGGTGATGTTGAAGTGGAGAAACAGAAGGATGTTTTTCTATTAAGAACTTTCTTCAAGTTCTTATTATAACACATAATTTTCCAGAGTGTGTGAACTTATATTTTGAATTACACTTGGCTTATTGAGTGTTTATAAAGGCAGATGCATGAGTGTTGAGATTCTGTTCTCATGGTTGCACCTTTAGTGGAAAAAAGGGAAGAAAATGGATTATACTCAGCATGTTGGTTAAAAGGTATAAAATCAATCAAACTGCAGTTTCTCTTTCTGTTTTTGTTCGTACCATCTGTGTTTTTATGTTCATGCAATGCAAACAAAAAGACGTCCAATCATAAGCTTGCTCAGTGGAAACAAGGCTTTGGAGTATATTTGCAACCACTGTAACTTTGTCGACAAAAACTACTCCAGAGAAAGTTTAGCTTCAGGCAAGTTAGTTTCCAAGAAGGAACACATTGGCACAGCAAACATATCAATCTGTTCCAACTGTGCGTAAAGATTATTTGTTACAACTTGTGATATCTCACATATAAAATTTCCAAATCCAATTTTTCTCAGCTGAACTTCTGATTTAACAACCTGTGATTAAACTCCAAAGTTTCTTGTCACCTCGTTACATTGAAAACTTTATGAAACGATGAAGAAAACTGGCACACTCCATTCTGTATAATGCTGGACTGGTCTCCTCTTAAAAACATCAACAGTATGTTTTTTTAATAAAAAGATAAAAGTATAATGAAAATGCACCGACGCTGGGCAGTGGGAACTTTATTATATTTCCTACTCACGCACAGTTTAAGATTAAACATTTATGAAAAGCTAAATCCATTTTGGCAGAGCACACAGAAACACAAAATCATCTTTTTTTCTGTCCATTTATATACCTGTAGACATGGCATTGAAGATTACAGTAGTGACCTTGAACATTTTCAAATTCATTGATGTTTACACACATTACAGTAAAATATTGTCCAGTTTAGGGAAACCGATTAGTGTTTTAACAGAAAGATTGTCCCGCCCAGTTTGGACAGAACAGGAGTTTCAATAAGCTTTTTTAAACAACTAAGAGTTTGCAAACAATATGGCTTAAGTATTTTCTGTTTTATAACTTGTTTGATGTATTTGTAATTCCTAACAGCAAAAAACAGAAAACATGATTATAAACAATTGATGTTCAGAATGAATGGGAACAGTCTCTAGAGCCTTTTAGCTAATAGACAGCAGGTGAGCCCGACATTCAATAGGCAGCGGTATGTCCACAAATAGATGAGTTGTAATATTCATAAAATCATCCAATAGATAATTTCATAGAAGAGAAAACAACCAAAAAACCCTTTCAACTAAGAATTATATTGGATCAAAAAACACAGTGAGAAAATAAATAAATTAATAAACTATGCGGTATGAGGGAATATGTTTGGAACTTGCTTACAATAAAAAGTCATTGTATGTTTGTTAGAGATTAAAGGGTTAAATTTAGTCCATTTTTTGTAGGCTTTTTTTTACACTTCACAGTAAATGAGAATTTATAGTAGTGACATGGGAAATTTCCACAATCCATTGGTGTTTATAGTAAAATATACAGTAAAGCCTTTGAACAGTATTTAACTGCTGACATTGCAGTAAAATACTGCCTAGTTTACGGAAATTCAAATTTGCTACGGTATACGGAAGTGTCTGCAGCATGCACAAACAAACTATGCTCTGATAGTCTAATTTCCTAACAGTCAGGCACACACTTGAACAGTACTGTTCACATTAACAGTACTAACAGGGCCCCTTGCACAATGTGCAGGATTTTGGTGGGTTGGTATCTCACTTACTTCACTCTTACTTACCCCTTTGTGTTAGGTTTTCGTTATGACCTATCGCTCACAGCATACCTATAGAAACAATTTGCATGAACACTTTTACTCTACAGTCTCACCGAGCGATCTACAAACTTGTTACTTACTGTGTGTGGGCCACCTGCATGCCCCATACAGGTTTTTTTCTATTTTTTACCTGCAGACAGCCCGTATCCACCCGTAAGGGCGTTTGTGACCATGGTAGGGTCCAAATCTGATACAAGCAGCATCAAGAAGTTAACCGTGACATCCAATCAGCTTGCTCCAAGTGGGCTTTGTTGGTAGTGTATTTAGCTCCACAGATATATTTTCTAAATTCTTTCCCCTTTACCATGTATTGATGAATGTTAAACTAATGAAGAGTGCAGTACTCCCCCTACTGTACGGAATGTGTAACACGGTCTAAAATGACCTGTCGAGAATGCTCAGCAATTATGCCAGAAGC
>NW_023418583.1:0-1862 GCF_002922805.2 Oryzias melastigma
AGGAGTAGGAAGTGAGGAGTTCTGTTGGAACCAAACCAGCAGAACCGGGAGAAGGTTCTGGAGTCTCCTGACCACCACTGAGGAGATCTCAGATAGGAAGTTCCAGCAGAACCAGGATAAGGTTCTGGAGTCTCCTGACCATCACTGAGGAGATCTCAGACGGGAAGTTCCAGCAGAACCAGGATAAGGTTCTGGAGTCTCCTGACCACCACTGAGGAGATCTCAGATAGGAAGTTCCAGCAGAACCAGGAGAAGGTTCTGGAGTCTCCTGACCACCACTGAGGAGATCTCAGACGGGAAGTTCCAGCAGAACCAGGAGAAGGTTCTGGAGTCTCCTGACCACCACTGAGGAGATCGCAGACGGGAAGTTCCAGCTGAAAAATGTAAAGATCTAGAGGTTTTCTGTCCGGAGAACGGTCTGCTTTACCACCAGAGAACATGAAGAAGTTCATCAACGACCACTAGAGACTTCAGGATGTTAGTGATGCAGAAGGAGGAGAGACCAGGAAAAAGGACAGAGAAGTCCGCTTTAGAACAGGAGCATCTGGGAAGATGGAACAGAGATAACAAACTAGAAATGGATGGACCCGACCTGGAAACACTGCTGGGTTCTCCTTCATTTCTCTTCCAGAAACTCAACCGAACATAAAGTTTTATGGGATCAAAACAGGAACAAACTGAAACTTTCCTCAGGAATGTTTTACTGTCCAAGGTCCAACCTTCTGTCCATCGTCTGTCTTTCAGGCCGGTCTGATCGTCAAGCTTTTGATGAAGCTGAGCGGTCACATGACTCCCAACGACAAAGGCACAACGGAAAAGTACGCGTACGGCTGAGACCAGCTTCTGCCAAATACCTCGGACGGATCCTCTGATGGATCATCGGACGGATCCTCTGATGGATCATCGGACGGATCCTCTGATGATATATACTATAATGGATCCTTTGAGGGATCATCGGATGGATTCTCGGATGGATCCTCTGATGGATCCTCAGTTGGATCCTCAGATGGATCCTCTGATGGATCCTCAGATTGATCCTTGAATGGATCCTCAGATGGATCCTTTGATGGATCCTCAGATTGATCCTTGAATGGATCATCATATAAATCCTCGGTTGGATCCTCTGATGGATCCTCAGATTGATCCTTGAATGGATCCTCTGATGGATCCTCGGCTCTCCTGGGGTCTCAAAGACCTGTAACCTGGTTTTTGGGGTCTTGTCTCCATTCCAGTTTGTAAATATGTATTTAATATTTGTTTTAATAAAGGGATGTCTGAGTTCGGCCGTCTCGTCATTTTCACCTCAAAAACACGAGTTTTGTTTGCTTTATGAAACATGAGATCCTCTCTGACCTCAAAGGTCTTTGTAAACAGTTCAGAACCTCTTGGTTTGTTCTGAAGTTCTTCCTGGACTGAAGCCGTCTCCCTGTTGTTGAAATATTCAGACAAATATGTGCCACAGGAAATGAAGGAGGAAGTCTTCAAATTTTAAGTAGATTAGCAACAAACCTTTAAATGTATTCGTGTGACGTGTTTTCATCTTTTAGAGTAATTTAAAAAATGGAGTTCAGCTAATATTTTAGCAACATGCTAACAGCTTTTGGCTAAAACTGTAAACTGAGGAGTTTTGTCGTCTTTGGAGTTTAGCTAGTAAATAAAGCAATGTGCTAACTTCCTTTTCTGGTTGATTTGGTATCTACTGATTTTTTATTATTTTTTTATTTTAGAGTTTAGCTTCTATTTTAGCAACAGGCTAACGTTTTTCACTCAAGTTTACTAAAGAATTTTAGGCTATTTTGGAGTTTAGCTAGTTTGAAAGAAACAAGCTAGCTTTTTTGGCTAATTTTGAATCTACTGAGGTT
>NW_023418583.1:2085-4571 GCF_002922805.2 Oryzias melastigma
TGTTTGTGTTGTGTTTGTGTTGTTTGTGTTGTGTTTGTGTTGTTTGTGTCGTGTTTGTGTTGTTTGTGTCGTGTTTCTTCTGCGTTTGTGCTGCTTCGATGTCCTTGTTTCCTGAAACCGTCTGCTTCAGAGGGAGGAGCTGTGGGCGGGCTTTAAGGACTCCGCCGACGTGTACGTTTGGCGGATCAAAGACACGACCACGCCGGTTCTCCGCCTGTTCTTACCGGACTGCTCCGGATGCTCCTGCATGATCCCGGTGAAAAACCAGGTAAGCGTGCGGGTCCCCGCCCGTCCAGGAGAGGCCGCTCAGCCATCCAACACGACCCGCTTCTCCTGCAGGTTTGGATCGGCGCCGTGGGCCGCAGCTCAGCCAAAGGAAAGGTCTACATCGTGGACTCGGAGCGCCACCAAGTCCTGAAGGAGCTGCAGGCTCACAGCGACAGAGTGACGGCGCTCTGCTCCGCTGAGGACCGCTACGTCCTGAGCGGCGCCGGCAAGCATGACGGGAAGATCGCCATCTGGAAGGTGGAGTAGAGACGTTTGGGCTCGAGGAGCGAAGACGGCTGAAAACATGAAGCACGTCTGTGCGGACAGGAAGTAGATCATTGGAGGAGCGAAGGATCCGGAGGTTCTCTGGACGTTTCATTCCGGCTAAACAGATTCTAATTTGGGTCATAAGAACTTTGTCGTGAAAATTCTCCAATATTGTTATTTTACTCCTTTTTCTGAGCGACAATCTGATGGTTGTCTGTATAAACGCAGCGTCTGCTCGCTCATCAGTGTTACTCCGGTTATACCTGACCGTAAGAACAAAAGGTAAGCTGCAGGTTAACCTGAAGCTGTAGCCAACGGAACGCCCTCTGACCACGCCCCTACGCCCAGCGGTGGCGACCGCTCCATGACCCCGCCCCACGCAAAGATGTTTGGATCGTTTGTTTGGATCCTCCCCCATCCAAACAAATTTCCCCGCCGGCGTGGGAACGCTCCGCCTCGGTCGTCATGATGCGGCGAGCTGGTGAGACGTGAATGTGGAGCTCGCCTCTGAGCGCGCTCAGAACCCTCTTGATCTGCTCAGAGAGTTTCCAGTCAGCCAGTGGTTTCTCACTTTCTGGACTCCAAAACCGCCAAAGTTCTGTCCAGGAAGGAAAGTTCATCTCAACCTTTCCAATAGAATTGTATTTTTCTACTCAGATGAGTTTCACCTACATTTCTATCTAGATATTTTTTAGGAAATTAACTTATGAACGTTAGAAATCGTCATAATTTTCCTTCTTTCGGTTTTTATGAAGGATTTTTTCTGTTTTATTATTTTGAAGACTTCTGTCAAAACTTTCGCCTTAAACATGTTTTTACTCTGCATTGACTTTGGAAAGAAACAGGTTTAATGTTTGAAACCTGAATGAAATAAGTAATGTTGTTTTATTTAACTTTACATAAAGATGTAAACTGTAGTTTTTGTTCTTGTTAAATACATTTTTGGAGTCTTTGAGTTTGTTTTATTTTCTGTAAATGGATGAAACATCAAATTCATTCATTTAATTAAATCAAACTTTCTTTAGGTCTAAACTCATTTAACAGAACATCATTTATACAATAATATTGTTTACTTTTAAATGACAGAAAAAGACTTAACAAATTAAAGAGTTTGAATTCAAATACTTCCCTTTTTGTTTATGCACTTCCTGTTCTCCACCAGTGGGGGGTGCTGTTTGACTAAAGCAAGAACTTGGGATTAAAAATGTCAAAGACTAACAAAGAGGTCACGTGATAAATACTATTGGACTCCCTTTGAATAAATCACATGATTCATTGACATGAGAGTTTTTACAATCAAATTTGTCTATCAAAACGTTCCAAGAAACTCTCAGACACCTGCACAGGTGAAGCTGAACATGAGTTCTTCAGTCTCAGTGTTTGGAAGCCCAGCTGGAGTAAAACTTCCTCAGAGACCAACCAGAACCTCACAGCCTCGCCGCACTCGGATCAAGTGTCCGTGAACAAAACACTGAGGCTCTGCAGGGGGGGGGGCTGATCCATGACACCCCCGTGGCGTGGAGGGAGGTGTTGTTCACCTCAGGAATGTGAAGGTGGTGGATGTTTGACTGTGCAGCTACAGGCTAATCCTGCAGGATTGAGGCTCAGCTGTTCCTCTACAAACGTCTCTCCGCCTCATGCTGCTTCTTAATTGGATAGTTTTTAATCCATAACCTTTTGCTGGGAGGAAGTGGAAAGTCAAAGGCGGGAAACTTTCTGATGGTTCAGTGGGAAGAAAAGTTCAGTTTGAGTAGAAATGGTCAGAGATGTTCAGAGAAGCAGATCGTTTTCTGTTTGACATGTATCAGCGTGCATTTATTCAGGAGTCCTCAGGTGTTCACAGGTGTTTAAAGGAGTCCTCAGGGGCCCGTTCCAAGAAGCAGGTTTTGTTGGAACTCTGAGTTCCTGAACTCCAAATTCAGTAAAACTCTGAGTTTTCGGTTTCAGAAAGA
>NW_023418583.1:4857-5640 GCF_002922805.2 Oryzias melastigma
GGCTGCAGCATTTGAGCAGAAGGAGGACTGGATTCCCTTCACCATTACAAACCAAGTCCAGCAATCCGTCTTAATGATCTCTCAGATCAAATTTGAAATCTTACTTTTTAAATTTGGATTTAATATCAACGTTTGCGGTGATGTACGAGTTTCTTGAGTCCATCTCAAGTCAGAGACTGGAGGTTCAGACACAGAAGAGATTATGTTTCAGAATCGTTTAGAACTTTATGGTGAATTTTTGAGTGAATCCAGGTTTTGGGATTACAGAATTCTGTACTTTGATTCTTAGATTAATTTAAATTCAAGAATTTAGATGACCGTTTTCAGCCTTTAAGTATTTATGTAAAACAATTCATCAAAACGTAATTTCTTCTTTTTTTAATCAATTTAATTTTAAATATATGGTGTGTTTATATTGTGTTGGAAATCAAGTGAGATGTTCCTGAAAAAATCAAACGTATTGTAAAAATTAAGTATAAAATAACCAAATAACTTGAATTGACTTTCTTGTTACTGACAGTTGATCTGAATCTTAATGTATCAGAAGTATTCAACCATGCTCTTGAGAATATTCTTCTTTTAGGTTGAGTTATTTTTAGTTGTGTTTTACTACATATAAAACTACACTGCTCACAAAAATTAAAGGAACACTTTTTTATCGGGCCTGGCATGAATTGAATTACACCTGTCTGATAATCTTCTGGTTGGTTAACCAGCTGAGGGCCTCGTTAATCAGTTTCAGCTGTATTGATGTTCATGGAATTAACAACAGGTGCACTTCAG
>NW_023418584.1:0-5639 GCF_002922805.2 Oryzias melastigma
CTGATTATGTATAATTTCCTATTCCTGATTGTATGTTGAGATAACTGTCTTGCAAGAATAAATATACAAGGCACCATAAAATAATGTAGTGATGGTTATTAATACATTTATGCTATAGACAAAACCAACATTTAATGAGCTCTCTCTTAATTCATTAGTCTATGCCCATTTCACTTAACAGAAAGAATCATTTTTAACCTAAAGCTCTTTAGGGCTGATTGCATAAGTCAGCTCACATCCTTATCACATTAATGTGATCAACTCTTAATTAGGACACTGTTATTATGATAATAGTGTGGTTACAAAGAAGTGGTCAAAGAAAACTGGGAAAGAGGTGGTAAATTAATCAAACCGTTACAATATTGGAGAATGATCCACAGTAGCTACAACTCAGAGCAAAAAGACGACAGGAGTGTTGGCGGCCATTTGCAGACTGGTATTTAGACTAGGAGTGTCCTTTCTTCTTTTGCACCTCTCTTTTAACTAATTTCCACCCCTCCATTCCAGCTTTATTTAACTAGCGTTTTTTGTAAAGGTCCTGCTGTCAGCCTCCACCTGTCCCTGTCACCACGAACAAAGACAAACAGAAGACAACACTCTCCTTCTTCTGTCTGTTCTTTTTCCGCTCTTCTTGCTTTGCCTTCTTTCTTTTATTGTGTCCTCTCAT
This sequence comes from Oryzias melastigma, assembly GCF_002922805.2. Lineage (NCBI taxonomy): Eukaryota > Metazoa > Chordata > Actinopteri > Beloniformes > Adrianichthyidae > Oryzias > Oryzias melastigma. Next base: position 668 of record NW_023418584.1, read on the forward strand.
ACTTTTTTCCTAAAAAATTCATGGGATTTTGTTTCTTTTAAGTCCGCCATTTTCTTAGCTAAATTGGCTTATTTTGAATTTTTGACTTTGTGATAATTATTAAAGATAAAACGTTTGAATAACTTATGTCTACTTTCACAATTTTCTGTCTCCTTTTCAACTCACTAGGTCAAAGATAGCAAAAATGTATCTACTTTCTAAAACTCTAGAAGAAATTACAAATTCTTCTTCTCTTTGAGAGAACAAAAACCAGAGAAAAACACAGAGCATTAACGTTAGTGGTCCTCTTTTACTGTTAGGTCCAGGCTTTTGTATTCTGGCCTGGTTTACCACTCGCAGAGCCTCAGCAGACTGCGAATGCCTCCATTATGCAAAACACTTCCTGCCCGCACAAACAAGCCGGGACCAATCAATGTCAATCCCCATTCCCTCGGCCAATCAATGTCATTCCCTCTCCAACAAAATAGGGTCTAATCGAAAGGCATTGTTCCTCGGGCCATGCATGCGAAATCAGCTTGGTCAGAATGTATGAAATTCTCACATTCCCCACTGTACGGCAAAACTTCAAGGATCATCAGCGTTCAACAGGAAGGAATGAAAGTGGACGTGATGACTCTGCAAAACAAGAGAAAGTAGATAACAATCCAGTTTGGGAATGCTTGTTTGAGGCTTCTTCAGGCAGCTGTAGGTCAATAAAGGACAAAGCGTGCATGCAAAAATGGTTTTAGATCCTTACATTTGGATTGGTCGATTATACCTGTTACGGCACCAGCCCTTTTGTGTGTATTTTTGCTTGTGTGTGTGTATTTACCCCTGCAGAGTCCTGCTCCCCCACACTACCGGACTCCACCTCCTGCAGAAGCTGATTGCACCCTCCTTCTCCCCTCCAATCACCTGGCTCGGAGGGAAGCATAAAAACCTTAGCAGCTCCTGCTCCAGTGGCCGCTGAGTTCCCGAGAGGAATACGCTTTCCAGCTTGCCCCTGCTGTCGGCCTTGGCTGGTTTTAGCCTGGTTTTTCTGTCTACATTTGTCTTAGTTCCAGCTCTTTTTTTTTTTTTTTGTCTTACTGTCCCTCTAGTTTGCTGATTTGGACCCTTATTGCTTTTGGTGCTATATATATAGGAGCATTGCTAGTTAATTTCCTCTATAAGATTATTCAAAGGCTGAACATTTTCAGTTTGTTGGAATAAGATGCTTAGTGCCTGATAATTTCTGGCTCCAAGTAGAAACCGTTATGATTTTCGCGGTTCTACTGAAACCGAAAGAAGCTTCTGAGAAGATGTAGTCATTGTTGTTTATCATTGAAGTACCGAAATTAGCACCTATTAGGAACCGAAACCAAAGAACCGCTTTTGGCACTGGAGCCGCATAAAACCCAATGGGTGACCAACCCTATTTACGGCAGACATGGCCTTTGGGCCAAATGTGGTCAATGTTCAAATTTCCACTGCAATAAAATGTTCATTAAATTGTTCTGTTGCATTTAATCCTATTAAAATAGTTAAAATAATTCCTGTGGGAATGATTGGCCCTCAAACATTTTCGCCTCCTCATATCTGGCCCTTTTTGCAAAAACGTTTGGACACCCCTGGTTTACAGTTTTCATTCCAGTTGTTATCGCCCCCGCTCCTGTCCAACCAATAAACGGCTGCACTTCTAGTCTAAATCCTCCCGGCTTTACAACTTTTTTTCTTTATGTTGCCTATTTTCTCCCTCCTCCCTGGGATGGGGTTGGGGGCTCGACTGGGGTATTTTCTTAGTGTTTACCTGGCTGTCTGGAGTAAACTGTTTCTGTAGTTGTCAGTGGCACGACTTTATGCTGATGTGTCTTTTTTGCGTCTTTTGTTTGTGTGTCACACGTGAAGAGCTGTAAAGGGGTAAAAACCATGGTAACTGGCTTTAGTCTGGAGCATTTCATTGCTCATTCTTCATTGGATCCTTTGGATCAACACATTCTCACTCCCAACTTGTCATATATGTTCGGGCCCATCTCTGCTTCACTTTTTGACAGATCCCTCGGGATGTGTATCGGTACCGGTCTGAGGGCTGCTTTGTACCAGGCCGCATAAAGGGGAAAAAATGCATACATTAACTCTGATTCTTTCCCCTTTTTTAGATTCTGATTCCGAAGGAAGTTTCATTTTGGAAAAACTACCGGATTCTGTTTACAATTTCCACCTGTCTTGCCAAGTTGCGTGACATAAAACTGCTGCTCGCTCAGAAGGTAGAAGCCCTAAGCTAAATGCTAAGGAAGCCAAACAAAAAGACGTTTTTGGAAAATTTTTTGGGGGAGAAAAGATCGAGAGAGAAAACCAAAGAAGAGCTTTCATCAACAGAGAACCATAAAGCTGCTGTTTAAACCGTATGCCTTTTTTTCCTGTCTCCTGTCTGCAGCCCTCGGACCAGTACCGGTTTGTGTCCTGGGGTTTGAGGATCCCTAATTTAATGGGAACAGCCAGCATGTGAAAAAACGACAAGTCGGGGCCTCCAAAAATGCCAAAAAGTGACGCAAAGGGGGCCCAAATCATACGTCTATATATGACGAGTTGGGAGTGAGAATATAATGGTTGGATACGTGCCGCAAATGTAACTTGGAGCCAATTTATTTCTTGGTGCTTCCATTTAAAAAAAAACAAAACTCCCCATTATGTCCATCTAAACTTGAGTGAAGTTGGGACAATATAGAGAAAATGTAAAAACTGGTAATAACAACTTATAACAACAGAAGTAACATGCTTTTGGTATGATATTGTTCAACTTTGTACATCATCTACTTGTAATGGACCATGTCTAAATTCTCTCAAGGTGATGGTTTCCTCAGGAAAACCCATAAACCTCAATTTTTTTGTAAAGGTAACTACATTTTTTCACTGAGACTAGAATACATTGAATATTTTCTGAGGTATGCAGCACAGACTCCTAGAGTTAAAAAAGCCTGAATTGGAAGCCTTAAAGGCTGTGTGTAGATTCAGCTCCTAGCGTACGCTTTGCAGGCCTCCTCTCCACATCTTTAGGATTACATTAAAAATTCTCCTTTTTGATACTGCTTACATTTTCTGCAGACTTGTGTGATTAAGAGTCCACACAGCTTGGAAAAATCCTATAATGCCCTGTGCTATGGCTAAATATGCTGTCTTTTGCATCCTCAGCAATGGGTTATTGTATGTATAACATGAACACAACAATAAAATACGAAAAAAATATTCAAAAATGCGAAATAGTTTAATAAGGTTTTTATTTTATTTGTTTGAACATGTTGCTAGTTTTTCATCTTTATAAAAAGCGGTTGTCTGAATCTTGTGACTAAACCAATACATTTGTTAAAAATGACCTCGGAGTTTTAAAGTGATTTTGTATACAAATAAGGCATTTTGGAAACAACTTGTTTTTGTGTTTTGTGTGTCTTTCTCAAGCTGCACTTCTCAAAATAAATCCTTCAATAAACCAATGGATCCACTTAGACTCTTCCCCATTATCTTTTTACTGTCATCCCATTGCTGTCTTAAGACAAAACGGACAATAGAAAAGGCCATTTGATAAACGGGGGTAATAAAGCAAAGCGAGGGCAAAGGTGAAGCAGAGCAATAAATGTGCATGCAGACCCCTGCAGTGCCTGATTTATACAGAGCCAGGATTTATGGCGGCATGTCACACAAAGACATATATCCGCATTATCCTATTGAGCACTCTAGACTATTCTGTAACACACAGCAAATGTCTTTATTGATCGTTCTGTTGATCCGTTTCTCCGTTACAACCACACGTCGGGCTCATACCGGAACCACGTGACACGGCATCAGATCCATGTTTTGACTTTATCTATCAATGCATTCCACATTTTGCACCTCTCCATTTTTCAAGAACCTCTACCATGTCCCTTTTCACATCTCTATCCTCTCCTACACACATTGTCCTGGTTCCATCTTCCCATTCCCTCTAATAGTGTTTCTTAAAATCCTTTTTATTCCTCCCCCGCTCTCACTTTGCACCCCCCATCCAAAGTCTGTCCCGAAACCTTTTCATGCCGTGTTGCCATCATCTTTCTCTCTTCTTCCCCATCTCCACATCGTATCCTTTTTTTTTTTCTTTTTCTGCACCTGGCCATGACTCTTCCCCTATCACTGTGGTTTCCCCTCTCCACCTCTGTGACAGCGTCACATTAATCATTGCTGCATCCCTGGGAAGACTTACCTTTCTCACCTTTCTCCACTCCGTCTTTTTCTCCCATTTATTCTGCATACATATTTCTCTTTCTCCCTTCCTCACTCTAGCCCTCCCCTCTCATTGTTGTATCCTGCACTTTGCTTCTAACCTTTCATCAAATCTCAGTTATACATGTTGAACAAGAGTGGCCTCATCTGCTTGTATTAGACTGCTGTTCGCACACATGACGTGCTACATAGACATTCCTCGAGCTCACATGCTTCCACTGCTCCATGATTGACATATAGTTTAAGTGAGACATACATGAGGAAACCTAACTAGGATTTGTGTGAAGAATTTGTATAAAACAACTAAGTTGTGCATTCAGCTTACAAAGTAGGAACATGTGATAGATTTAAAGTGTTACAGATAACAACCACTTCTCCCGAATTGCTCTCCTCTTTACATGATTTTTGTTTTGCTAAGAGCTTCAATGCTTTCCAAAAGCAATTTCAGATATTTTTGGCTTATTGGGCCAGTTGACAGTTTACCACATTGCTTCAGTCCATTTAGTGCATTTTTAATGGACTACAGCCCAGAAAATCTGTTTAAATGTCTTTGCATTGTGACTCCAATGTTAACTGCATCGACAAACCAAAACATTATCAGAATGTTTTCAACTGCTTCTTAAAGCTCCTCACTTTATTTTGGCATGTAGACGTTGACCAAGACATGGCTCATACGAGGGGACTGGAGTCAGAATTAGTAGATCCAACCATTTTAAATAGCTGATGCAATTTAATTTTGAAACCATCTTTAGAGTCACGA
>NW_023418585.1:0-4145 GCF_002922805.2 Oryzias melastigma
AATTTTGACCACTTCCAGATCCTGAGGGCAATAGGAAAAGGCAGTTTTGGAAAGGTAAGTATTTTATTTTCATACAGAGTTAGATCTTAAGCAAATGTTTAAAAATGAAACAATAATACAAATACAAACATAAACATGCAAGACGTTTAAAATGTAAAAATAATTTTAAAACAGAAGAAGTGACGGTTATTTTGGAGTAAAAGATGCATTTAAATCTTACAAATCTCATATGTTTACTTCTGTACTAAAATAAAAACAGCAAATGAAGTCCAAGAATTAGTTTCTTTAACAATTTGTTGTTGTAACATCTGCTCATTCATATTTAAAATGTCACCACTTTTTTGTAAAGAACGTGCATTTATAGAAAAAGCAGCAGAACTGAATAGACAATTAAATAAAAGCACTGCCAACAATGTGTTAATTTGGTAAACCACATTCGATTTATTTTATAATATATCATAACTGTTTCTCACCAATACTTTGTTTTAAAAGAGAAAAAAAACAAGCCTTTAATCAATACAAAATTTACAAGTCTATCAAACCCTTTCACTCAAACTTGACTTTAGCTTGTTTACAGTTTGTGTTTAGCTTTGAAAAACATATTTCAGCAGATTTTTAGTGTTAACTATTTTTTGTGGTTCATTTATTTTTTGCCTTAATTAGAAGCTGTGAATGAAAACAAAACAAACTCAAATCTTTGATTTATATATCTTAAAGTTAATGTTGTCAAAGCATAGATATTAAAGCAACATTTATATTTTATGTATGCACGACTTATGTATTTTCTTATTTTAGCAAATAATGAATAATAATGAATGAATAATGAATTTCCCCCCAGGGGATTAATTAAGTATATTTATTTATTTATTTATTTATAGCTGTGATGATATAAATCAGAGGTTTGCAATTTTAAATTTTTACAATAATTGATTTAAAACAGTATCACATTTTTCTATATATAACATAATTTAATTTTTCTCTTTGACAGCAACTCATAGACCTTCTTTTCAAACTACAACACATCCGGTGTCAAATTAGATCCTTTTGCTGCAGCAAATTTACTTACATAAAATTTAAGAGACCTTCATTCTTTTTATCCTTTTACAATGCAACATAAAATGACAAATTACATTTTCTAAATCTATACATTTTAATACAATTATATATTTTAAGAACTTTGCCTCCAAACAGCAACTAAACCTGTTGTGCAGCAGAAGATAAACTTTAAAATTATTTTAATTCAAATTCCATTAACATTAGGTACCATACTTTAAATTAAGTTTGATCAGTGGTCTAATATGTTAAAAATCTTAAAATGAATGGCAAAATTTCACTAGTTAAAACATATAAACCAAAACAAAACCCATTCTTTTCTCAAATTGTTCGTATTTTTCTTCAAAGTCAAAAAACCACAATGGAAGGATAAAAGCCCCCTGGTATAAACTGTACACCAGCAGTTTATATAATATAAGCTATTTACATTTGTGTTGTAATTTTGCTCCAAACCAAAATATACTTTTTATTTATTTAAATGTAGTTTTTTACCGAACCCAGTTTGTGCCTCATAACTCAGCCCTTCAGGTGAGGTCCATTTCCCTTTTCTGCATTTGTCAAGTTGACCTTTAAAAATGTTATGCCTCCGATTTCTTGCCATTTCCATCTTCATTTATAAAAAAAAAACACAAGGTGCCAAAACCATTTTTATGTGCAAATAATTCATTATCCATTCATGGATGAACATTAGAGGAAGCGATGGAGGATGTGATGTTGGAGATTTGAAAAAAGATGAATTTACGGAAAGAAATGAAAGTCTATTTCTGCTTTTATTTATAAACAGCTTTAGCTGTAAATCCGCCCCGTGTTTTGGGCTTTTGGCAACATATGGCAGCTCATATTTTCTCTAAAATCCCCTTGCTGGCTGTTTATTATAATCAGATACAATCTAGTTTGGATTTGCTGTTTACTTTGAGAACAATTATTGACACAGGAAAGAGAACTAATCTGAAGTCATGACATCCATATTTTTCCTTGTTATGAAGTCGTGTAGTGGATTTAGAACTCCACTACTTACAAGCACGTATTCATGCACGCTCACGCATCAGCACGCTGTCCAACAACAGATAAGCAGTTTAATCACAGTTGGTGGCAAGCCGCTCGGTGCGGGGAGTGTCTCTGCTGATTAATTGTGCCAGTTGGTCTCTGGATCACTCTCATAGATAGTAGTAATCAATGGCTTATTGATACCTGCAGCTTAGACAACCACAACTACAAATGATTTGTGCACGTTATAGATCTATACATTGAAATGACGTTTGTCAGAATGTATAATCAGACAGAAACAGCAGGGTTGCTGTCTGCATCAGTCCTTTCTGCCGTCAGGCAGCTAGTCAGACAACTGAAGCTTGATCCCTGACATTAAAGACAAATCCTTTCTTGTTTTAAATTTCCTCCCAATTTTTGTAGTTGGTCAAACGCCTTTCTGGTTATTGCAAGGATGTTACAAATCCCTCACTCGTTTGAGCGCCACGTAGACAGACGCTTTAGGCTAACATGAATAAATGATGCAAAGCACACACACCTATGTTGAAATATTGAACAGCAAAAGTGTCTTTTCAGAGTTGACAGTAATTAAAATAACGTTTTTTGATCTGTGGAATGCGTCCGTCTCGAATGTCCAGAGCAAATTATTTATTCATAATTTTTTGACGGGTATTGAAACATTCAAGAAATGCTAAAATGGTTTTAATTTTGATATAAAGTCACTTATTGATGTAGTGTTGTAATTGGAATATAACTATAACAAACAGTAGTATAGGGAAGGGAGAAATCCAAGCTATGGAAACAGTTTGGCGATGCAATGCATATCATGATATATCACATGACCGCACCAGAGACAATATTTCACTTTTCACGTAATTATTTTTTTAAATGAAATCATTATAACTTAATAAAATCTTTATCTGAATATTTATGCACCTTTCACATAAATAAAATTGTAAAATCAATATTTTTAATGACATTTTTTTTGTGCGTCCGGTTTCACTCGTTCTTTCATGTGCACCGAAATCAACGTTTTTAGAGAAATATAAAAGAATTTAAGATTAAAACTGTGTTTCTGAGTATTTCTTTATCTTAAATTATGTTGGGTTAGGAGCAGAAGAAAACCTGCTGCTTGAAAAAGATCCACGCATTACTACATATTTGTTCATACATAATTCATTAAATATCATCTTGACGGCCTTTTTTTTAATATAGGTATCACCAAACGAAGTATCGTGATATTTCACTAAATCTATATTTATTACTCTACTATTGATCAGTCATGTTTACTCAATAGCCTTAAAGTTCCAGAAACAAAGTATTTATGTTTTTTGCTCTGTTCTTACATGCTTCAAAGTACTCATATCAGAGAATCTTGTATTGTGATTTACTAGGTAGGCTGTAGATCAAGGTATTTGAATTCATTTACACTTTTAATAATTTTCCCTTTAACCTTAACTGAAGGGTAAGACAACATATTGTTGTTTGTTTCACATTTATTTTCCCTTTTCTTTCGTGAACAGGTAAGATGTCTTCTGATTTCAGTTAGTTGGGGTTTAGTTTGTTGTTTTGGCGTTGAGTCACCCCAAAACCTTTCGGTTCACATTTTGGTTATTGTTTGATAACCTGTAAATTAATTGACTATATTTTTATGGAGACAATTATTTTTGTGTTTTTGTTACATATTTTACTTAATTTACTTTTATGTTATGCCCCATATTCCTCTTGACAAAACCGGGACGTAACATAAATTGGGGGCCCGCCCGGGATCCATTCATCTATCAGGATCCATTTTGTTGGTTTTTGATTGACTTTTGTACAATTTCTGTTTATATTGGAGATAAGTGTGGTTAATAGTTCTTCCTTGTGGTTTGTTCGTTTGTAACATTAGACAAAACCGGGGCGTAACAATATAATTTGAACAAAAGAGGCCCCAGTACAGAGCCTTGAGGTACTCACATGGTGAAGCTCTTAGATTTTATCCAGCAAAAAGGTATCTATGGACATTTTATCATGTGTCATATGATTCTTCATGTCGAAAGGTCTAAAAATAAAGCTCTCCTGAGTCTAGACTTAATTTAAACAAAATGTTAGTGTTCTGTATT
>NW_023418585.1:4215-5637 GCF_002922805.2 Oryzias melastigma
GTTCACACAAACAGGTGGTATAAAAGACTTTGATACCAATCAGAACCACTAGATTCTGTTCTTCAGGGCAATTGGACTTGAAAGATTCAATTCCAGCTGCCTTGAAAAAGAGGATCTTGTGATGACTAAGAATCTCCACAGACCTGACCTCATTATGGGCGGGGCAACTGAAACTACACCTTTTACAAAGATAATAGAATACAATAGAAACAAAAAGGATTACTTAATAATATGTGTAATCTTTAGGACAGATGCTTTGAAACAGCATGAAATGGTTTCTTTAGGCAATTGACTTTTTTGTTGTGTTTGATTGCTTTAAGAGTTCTAGTTTTATGTTTTATAAAGCAATATTTTCTGTGGATATGTCTGTTGTTTGTACATAACCATCTCTTAACACCTCTGAGTATTGTTTGGCTAGTTAGGATTTGATTGTTGAAAAATGGTTGATTAAAACATGTAATCACACATTGTTTCATCAAGGCCATAGAAAGACTAAAACAATAGCAGTCACTTTGATTTTATTTCCTATCTTTTAATTTCTGTTTTCCATCTGGACTGCAGTGGAGTGCAGTATTCTCAAGAGTGGCATCAGCCCTGCAGTAAACTGGTTTTAACGTTGTGGCATTCTGTCACGACTTTCAGGTTTTCTATCATTTTGCTTTAAACAGCAATCATAGAACAAAATGTTATCAGCTTTTTGTTGACTCTGTAAAAAGAATAAAGCATTACACGGCAGTAACCCCAACCCTGCTTTTACCAGGTCTGCATAGTCCAGAAGAAAGACACCAAGAAGATGTACGCCATGAAGTACATGAACAAGCTGAAATGTGTGGAACGCAACGAAGTGAGAAACGTCTTGAAAGAGTTGCAGATCATGCAGAACCTTGAACATCCTTTCCTGGTCAATTTCTGGTAAGTTCCTTTTATATATTCAACACGAACAAGGAATAGTTGCATTTGTTCAGTCCTAAAATTGATATCAGTGCCTTAATATTTTGATTTTTGCTTGTGATTGACAGAAATTATTGTTAAAAATGTTTGGAAGAAAGTTTAGCAAAGGACTAGACGGGTCTTAAAAAGTCTTAAATTTCTGTCATTAAGTCATCTCAACTGAAGTTTTACTTTTGGTATCACTCTGCACACTAGCAGCGGTTTCCTCCATGTTAGTTCACTAGCCAAACCTTAGAAAGGTGTGGAACACTGGGGCCCACTTACACGCTTCCATCCATCCAACTATCACGCACTTTAAACTCGCTAAAAGCAAAATGGAGTGTGCTCAGTGATCCAAGATCATCTTTTAAAGCCTGGTCTGTTTTTGGCCTGCATCTCTGTGTTGGTAAAATGACCTTAAATGCTGTGCAAGTTATCCTAAATGACTCATCCGGTCATGATGAAGGTCAACTTTATACCCTAGACTTATAA